>NC_033800.1:415325-467036 GCF_001876935.1 Asparagus officinalis | reverse complement strand
CCACGCCACCAGTCAAGAATACCCGCAACGCAAGATGACATATCTTCCGTCCATAAGGCCCATACAACACAATAAGAATAAGAATGTGAGATTTTTATTTAATATCTTACTTCCTGAGTCGATCAATTGATCCAAAAGTCATGGAAAGATGAATATGCATGAAATGTAAAATAAATTGATTACAGCAAGGTACCAACTATCACACAGCATAATATAAATCTGAGAGGAGCAAGAATAAGATGTATGCACAGAAGATAACCATGTGACTCCCAGCTTTGAGCTTTCATCCAGACAACGCCTTTCTAAACTGTAGAACCCACAAAGCCATTCTCATGCGAAAAAACCGAGCTTCAAGCAGCATCCGCTCCCATAACCTGCTTAGCCCTGACAATATAGCCCTCTTCTGCTCTAGGTTTTTGCTCTCCGCAGCGACTTCAGATGAGACTCGTGCAGTAATCAAAAAGGTTTCAACACAAGGCCCTTTCAACTGTCAAAATAGTCCACAAGAAGGCATCTAAGGTGGAATTTTCCAAGGGAAGAAAAGGAATCTAAACTGAAAAGTGAAAACATTTTATTTGTACAAACACTTGAGGAAACGATATAGTAAGTGATGCAGGACATAAGACTCCCCGATTCACTTCTGAGACATAAATTTGTGCAAAATACCACCGTTCCATTGCCATACTAATGCCTTTACATAAAGAGTATTCGGCGCAGGTTGTATTAAGAAAAAGATAAAACCATTCTGTTGCTTTAGGAGACATACGCACTACAATGGCACTTGGAAGACATAAATTTATGCAAGATATCGCCAATCTATTGCTACATTAAAGCTTTTATAGAAAGTACCAGGTGTAGGTTGTAGCAAAAGATGAATAAATTTATTGACTTTTATGGCCTTATAAATATTTGCATCCATATTTCTCCCTATCCATCCTTTGACATCATGCATGCAATATTGGCATTCTATTTGCTTATGTGCAAAAAGCATGCAACTTACCAGTGTGTGACTGACGGCTCGTAAACAATCGTTTGTTTTAAGCAGTAACAAGATTACACGTGGTAATCTCCTTAGCAACTCTGAGATTTGTGGAAAATATTGGGAAGCATACATCTGTAAAGAAAACAAGAAACCACTAAACATTATGGAATAAGGGATGCAAAACCTAGATAATAGTTACATTTGTTAGCCAATATACATCTACATCTATAACTATACCACTATAAAAAGGGAATTGGGGTGTTAAAACTTTTAAATTCCTTTTTTACCCTCTCAAATTTTGATAACTTCTAATTATGTCATTATCTCTAATTAATCTTTCATTAAATAAATATAACCACTTATTAATTATGCACCTCCTCACCTTCCTAAATAATTATAATTATCAATAATATTATAACTATTAATTGTTCAACAACAATATAATAAAATAATTTATAAAATAAGTATA
Source organism: Asparagus officinalis (assembly GCF_001876935.1). Lineage (NCBI taxonomy): Eukaryota > Viridiplantae > Streptophyta > Magnoliopsida > Asparagales > Asparagaceae > Asparagus > Asparagus officinalis. The sequence continues at coordinate 465,585 of NC_033800.1, read as the reverse complement.
CACAATTATTAATAGTAACCAATTAAATTATTATTATTATAATTATTTATGAATTATAATAAAATAATTAAAATAATAGTATATAGGTAAAGATTTTATAAAACTATATTTTTTAAGAGCATAATTAAAAAAATTAAATTAGATAAAGATTTTATAGTATATAGGTAATATAATTATTTTAATAGTATTGTATGAACTAAGAATTATAATATTAAATAAGGAAAATTACAGTAAACCCCCATGAACTTTTTGCATTTTCCAATTAATAGACTCTATAAACTTTTAAAATCACACTAAATCCCAAACAACTTTTATAGAATGCCTCCAACATCTTTTAGATAAATTACACCACCCCTAATAACTTTCAAAATGTCTTTTATGTTTCTATTTTATAGAAGTTATCTGTAAAAATTAGAAAGTTATTATAGATTTTCTTTGAAACAGAAAAATTATTAGGACTTTAGTGTGATTTTGAAAGTTCATAGAGGCTAAAAATTCATAAGGGTTTAGTGTAACTATCTAAGGGACATTACGAAAAAGCTAGCAAGAGCAATGTAGCTTAGTTCATTTAGAGTTAACAACTTTCAAGCTAAAGGAGCATTTAAGAGAACATATAGATTTGACAGACTTATTTAAGAATAATTGCTGATTTGGAGACTTATTTAAGAAAAGGTTAGCAATAAGCAATCATTATAAGAAAAACATTCAATTACAATAGCTACACAATAATAATTAATTCATACATTTCTTTTAAGCAATCTTATTATACAATTTTACTTATTAACACATAATTTTACCATTCAATAAAAAGTTCAAACTTACATGTATGTTTACGCGCAAAGCACGTGCATTTACTAGTATAATATTAAATAAGCCAAATGTTGCAAGGAGGAATATTTGATGAACTAACATACTTTTGCAACAACTTTAGTCGTTGCAATATCATGAAGCCAACCCTATCCTAAAATTCCAAACTTACTAAAAGCCCCCTAAAAAATTAAACTTACAAACAACCTAAAATCTGTCAATTATAAAAAGCCTCCTGCACAACTCAAAATTACAAAAAGCCTCCTGCACAATTTGAAATAACAAAAAGCATCCTCTAACAAATAGAAAATTACGAACAATTCTGAAACTACAAAAGACATCCTCAATAAATATAAAATTTAAAAACAACCTGAAAAGTTCAAACCATACAAAGAACACTAGAAATCTCAAACTTTTAGAAAACACCCAGAAGTTTTGAGAATTGCAAAAAACACCCTAAAGTTAAAAAATTTACAAAAACACCCTAAAAATTTCGAACCAACAAACTATATACTCAAAATAAAGGAATTACAAACAACCCCCTAAAAATTTGGAATTTGCATAAAGCACCTTGAAAGTTTTAAAAATCGCAAAAACACCCGTAGAAATTCAAATTTAATGAAAATCATCTAAAAGATTTCAATTCTACAAATAATACACTGAAAATTTAGGAGTGACAAACAGACCCCTTTAAAATTTTTTGTAATTTACAAAAACACCCCGGAAAGATAAAAACTTAGAATCAGGTTTTCCGTAAATTTTGATTTTTGAGGGGTTTTTTGCAATTTTCTAATCATTTAGGGTTTTTATTAGCAAATTTCAAATTTATAGATTTTCCAGTCTATTGTTCGTAGATTTGACCATTGCAGGTTTTTTTTGAAAAATTTGGATCTTTAGGTTGTTTTTTTTAATTTTGAAACTTTTAGATTGTTTTCTGCAAAATCATAATCGTTTTAGAGGGCTATTTGAAATTTTGAATTTCATATATTTTTAGTGTACTGGTTGCAAGTTTGAAATTTTTGGGTGTTTTTTTAAATTTGAATTTTGAGGGTGTTTTTTGCGGTTTTTAAAACTTTTAGGGTTTTTTCTGCAAATCCAAAATTGATTAGAGGGTTTTCTAATTTATATATTTTCAGTGTACTTTTTGTAGGCTTAAAATTCTCAGGGTGCTTTCTATAAATTTTGAATTTTTAGGGTGTTTTTTGTAATTTATAGAACATTCAAGGTGTTTTCAGCAAATTCCACATTTTTTTCAAGGGGCTGTTTGTTAGTCATAGATTTACAGTGAATTGTTTGTAGGTTTAGAATTTTCTGGTTGTTTTGAAAATTTTGAATTACAAGAGTGTTTTGGCAATTTTCAAAGCCTTCAGGGTGTTTTCTGCAAATTTCATAAACTTTCAGGCGCTAGTCTACAGGTTCTGAATTTTTAAGGTGTAAGTCCGAATGTTTGAGGGTGTTTTGTAATTTTTTTTGAGGGTGTTTTGTAATTTTTTTAACTTTTTACGAGGTGTTTTTTATAGTTTTAGAATCTGTGAGGAGGTTATTTGTAGTTTTATAGTTTACAGGGAATATTTATTACTTTAGGAAGCTTTTTGAAAGTTCTAAAACTTTGTTGAGGATTGTTTGTAATTCCACATGGCCAAATAAACCAAGCTTAAACTTTCACCCCTTCTTATCATACCCCCTTACAACCACCTGGTAAAAGTTTATCTCATATGTTAAACTTTTAACCTTGGTGAAAGTTTAACATGATACCAAATATTGACGAAGTCGAAAGAAACTTTACCAGATAAACTTTAATGCCCTTTATCATTGTACCAAACAAGCCCTAAAGAGTGTGAAGATCACAATTCAAATTTTTTGCATATTCAGAAATATCCCTAGTAGATATTGGAGAGATACCTGCAGCTCTGAACGATTGTCATTTGACCCTTCCAAAACCAAGTGATCCACAGAAGGATTAATGATTCTGTTCCATGGCCTCATTGTAAGTATTCCAGCAAATAAAACATATAGATCCTCACCAGCACCAAGCTTTACACTGTATTCTTTAATTGCCTTAACATCAGCAAAAACTAGAGCCTGGAAGTAGAAACATGTGTCATAGATAAAGATCAAGACAATAAAAGTAAGATAACTTCAGGAATCAGCATGAAGGGCACCTTCCAAAGGGCTGCATAATTCGTCCTGGTTTGAAAATCAAGATCTTTGTATAAACCATGATCTAGCAGTATCAATTGTGGTTTTTTCCTTCCTGAAAGTGACATAAGGATACTCAAAAACAAGCATACCTGCCGTATTGATTTACAATTTCTTTCTCTGTATACTTTCAGATTTCAGCTTTGAGGTCATCATTAGGAAAATCAAGTGGAGATATTTATGTTGTTTGCAATATACAAGGGAGGCAATAAATATTAGGGTAAAGAGCCAAAAAATTCATGTTTATATGATACGAGTCGCTGTGCGAGCACCTTTGATCACGGAATTATCAAAGGTGAGTTGAGAAGAAAATAACAAGAACATAAGAACAATTCAGTGGTGGCGAAGGAAAATACATTCTCTAGATTATGAGAATAAAATAACTTACAATCTCTCACAATCTCACTAGAATTGAAGAACAATCTCTCTCAATTCTCCCAATACAATCTAATCTCTCTTGATTGTTTTAAAACCCTAAAACAATCCCTTTTATATGTGGAACAACGTGGATGGCAAAGTTGTAAATAACAAAGTCCAAACCCCACAAAAATTCGTGAGACAGAAACCCAAACGAACCAGGAAACCATCGATGAGTCGACTCACGTGCATGTATGAGTCGACTCATGTCATATGGGTCGACTCATGACAGTCATGAGTCGACTGGTCAGAAATTATGTCAACACCTGTTGGGCTTCGTGAGTCGACTCATGACAGTCATGAGTCGACTCATGACACATGGGTTGACTCATACAGTGATGAGTCGACTGATCATAGACTTTTGACAAAACGGCTGAGTTTTATGAGTCGACTTATGATAGCCATGAGTCGACTCAACCTGATGAGTCAACTCATGACTGTTGTGAGTCGACTCACGGGCTGAAAACTAGATGCTTCGATTCTTTGATTCGTCGTCTCGTTCCACGCTTCAACCTGCGTTCCACTGTGCTATTTTACACCTCTATTCTCAAGCTACCATAAGAATCATCTATCCTCAAGCTCTCATGAGGATTGCTAAGTTCCGAAGAGAAGATACACCCGTATCATGGGTCCCTCATTTAGGAACTTAAAGTCTCGTTCAAGTTAGAACTTCAGCTGAGAAAACTCGCGAGCTCCTCCTTCCCTGTTGAACCACTTAGCCTTGCTAGGAACCTGACCTTGACATCCAATGAGAAACGACTCCTTCGTCCCCCGCCTCGTCGTGGTCGTCTTCCGCTCCAAAATGCAATCTTCTTTCAGCGGCTCTTCTTTATCAAACCACAAGTCTTCAACATGCGGTAAGATCACCTTGTCGTCACCTTCATCATCCAGCAATGGAGGCTCGAACAACTTCAAATGCTCGGCATTGATCACCGAATATATGCCTAAGTAAGGTGGTAAATCCAGCCTAAAAGCGTTGTCACCAATCTGATCGAGAATCCGAAACGGACCATGTCGTATAGGTTTCAACTTCTTCCCTTATCCCTTTAGCCTCTCCTTACTCAATTTCAGCCATACCATGTTGCTTATGCCAAAGTTACAAGGAACCCGATGCTGATCATGCTTCGCCTTGTACTTGGCTTGTGATTTCTTCAATTGTGCTTCCACCGTGGCATGAATATGTGTAATTTTTTCTAAAAATCACTGAGCTCGTTGTCTTTCACTCCCTTCCTTGTCGTCGGCCGTAGCTTCACTTGAAAACATGAGATCAAACGGACTCGGAGGTAAAAACCCATAACAAGTCTCAAACGCGGGCAGGAAGTTCGTTTTATTGTTCATTCGGCCGTATGAAGAGCAGCTGAGTAGGATGTGCTTGTCTACCTTGAGCAAGCGCCAGGAGGGAGATCTTGACAGGTTGAAGGTCAAGTATGCGGACTTGTTTTCGGAGATCACGGGACTACCGCCACGTCGAGGTGTAGAGCATGAGATTATGTTGACCGGGGAGAGTTCCTTACCTAACATAGGCCTATACCGCACATCAGTACTGGAGTCCGAGGAGATCAAGAAGCAGGTTCAGGAGCTCTTGGAGACGGGAGTGATTATGCCGAGTTGTTCACCTTGCGGGTCACCAGTGTTGTTGGTTCCCAAAAAGGATGGAGGCTGGCGCATGTGCGTGGATTACCGGACGCTTAACAAGATAACCATCAAGAATCGCTACCCATTACCGCGGATTGATGATCTTATGGACCAGTTGGAGGGACTTCACTTGAAAACATGAGATCAAACGGACTCGGAGGTAAAAACCCATAACAAGTCTCAAACGGTAATTTCCCCGAAGATCCATGAATAGCACCCGTAAACATCTCTGAATGGTACTCCACCGGCTTACCATCCTGAATCAACACAGGGCCCATAGCATAACTAGAAGCGTCGGTCTCCACCTCGAAGGTCCTCTGTAAATTCGGCAAAGGTAACACCGGTGCCTCCGAGATCTTCTTCTTCAGTAGCTGAAAAGCTTCCTCATGCACCCTATCCCACACGAACTGAACCTTCGCCTTCGTAAGGCCATGCAAAGGTGCCGCATAAGTCAAAAAATATCGAATGAACTTGCACAAGTACTGACAAGCCCCCATGAAGCTTCTCACATCTGTCACTGTCCTAGGTGTCGGCCATTTTGTGATCACCGCCACCTTACTTGGATCTATCATTCGCTGGCCCTTCCCCACGATGAAGCCGAGATACACCAACCCGTCCTTCCCAAACTCGTATTTCTTCCCATTGAGCTTTAGCTGTCCGTTCTGTAACACTTCAAACACTTTCTCAACATGAACAAGATGCTCCTCCCAGGTCCTGTTGTACACCAAGATGTCATCGAGGTAAACTATCACAAAGTCCTCTATAAAGGGTCGTAACAAATCATTCATAAGCCTCATAAAGGTAGCCGGAGCGTTGCACAAACCAAACGGCATCACCAACCACTCGAATAGGTCCTGCTTGGTCTTGAACGCAGTCTTCCAAGTGTCATCCTCCCGAATCCTCACCTGATGGTAGCCAGACTTCAAATCCAACTTCGTGAAGAACCTCGCTCCCTCCAACTGATCCATGAGATCGTCAATCCGTGATAATGGATAGCGATTCTTAATGGATATCTTGTTGAGTGCCCGATAATCCACGCACATGCGCCAACCTCCATCCTTTTTAGACACCAACAATATTGGAGACCCGCAAGGGGAACAACTCAGCACAATCACTCTTGTCTCCAAAAGCTCCTGAACCTACCTCTTGATCTCCTCAGGCTCCTCTACAGATGTGCGGTATAGACCTATATTCGGCAAAGAACTCTCGCCGGTCAACATAATCTCATGCTCCACACCCCGTCGTTGTGATAGTCCCGTGATCTCTAAAAACAAGTCCACGTACTTAGCCTTCAACCTGTCAAGCTCGCCCTCCTGAAACTTGCTCAAAGTAGTTAAGTACACCCTACTCAGCTGCTCCTCATAAGACCTAATGACTAACAATATGAACCTCTTGCTCGCATTCACTAGCCTCTTCGCCTGAGTCACTGTCACCAAACTCATCTCCTGTGAAAGAGATGTCGAACGAAAGATGAATTGCTCGCCATCTTTGGTGAACGTATACTTCTGGGCTCGTCTATCGTAGACCGCAAACTTAGCCCATAAATAAGGATTGTCCAGTATTACTTGGCAAACATCTAACGGAAAGATATCGCAAGTGACCTCGTCAATATACGACTCGTGGAGCACAAATCTGAAAGTGCATTGGTTGACCACACTCAATCTCGTCTCCTTCTGAATCCACCCTAAAGGATAGGGTTTCGGATGTTTAACCGTCTTCAATCCCAGCTTTTGAACCAAGGTCTCAGATATCAAATTCTTCTGGCTCTCTGGATCCACTATAGCATCAACTAAACTGGTCTTAATCTGTAGTTTCAAAACAAAGAGTTGCTCGGGTCTTCATCCTCTGTCGTGTTCTGCTTCCGCGCCATAAGGTTGAGACTGCTATTGGGTGCTGTCATCCCGGGAACTTCCTTCGGACCTTGCGCTACCACGTATGCTTTCTTCTCCTCCTTTTTCTTCAATCTCTTTGGCTTCAGATGATGATACTTCTCCCAACAACGATCAGCAACGTATCATGTCTATTTGCAGTGATTGCATATCAATCATGCCTTTCCCGAGTCACTCTTCTTCTCTTCCTTAGGTTGAGAGCCGTTAGACTTGCCTTCCGTTTGTTTGGAGTCCCCCTTCGTTTCGTTAACCTTTTTTTGCCTACCCTCAATGACAATGGTCTTCACACTCGCCTCTGTAATGGACTTAACTGTGAAAAGCCTTATCTTCTTCCCGATATATTCGTTCAGACCCGTCATATACTTCATAAAAATGGAATATTCCTCTGTTGCGATGTTGAGGACCATCGCCTGCTGCTGGAACTCCGTCGTATACTCTTGAACGGTCTGGTTGAACCGTTGGCGCAACCCGTATCACTTGTACCAACGCTCTTCGAGGAACCCTACCGGATAGAATTGCTTCCTACGTAGTTCCTTGAACTTGTTTCACGATATCGTCTTTTTCTCCTGCTTGCAATAGGATTTCCATCATGTCAATGCATGTCCCGAAAGCTTCAAAATCGCGAACACGAGCTTCTCCTTAGATGAATATTCGTAGAGTGTGAAATAGGTCTTCATCCGCTCGATCCAATCATCAAGCCTCTTAACGTTGACACTCCCGTCATAAACAGGAATCTCCACTTTAAAGTCTATCTTTAAATTCTGATAAGAACCCTTACCCTCTTGGTGTGAAACAGACTTAACAATACGGGCCTCCTCATCTAAATCAGAATCCTCGCCTTCTCCATCGAACTCCACAAGTTTCTTCTTGCCTTTCGAAGAAGATTCCTTCTTGTTTCCTTTGTCTTGGACAAGATTGACGAGTTGCACGAGGGTTGAACCCATTATCTCCATCTGCTTCTTCAATGCATCTAGCATTGCTAAACTGTCTCCTTCAGTCATCTTCTTCTTCCTTAATTTCTGAACTCCTTCCAATGAAATAAGGATCTCGCCTAGCTTCTTGTATTGCGATCGAGTCAGGACCACACACAAGATGCCCCCTTCACAGGATCTGATAGCTCTGATACCAACTTGATACGAGTCGTCGTGTGATCACCTTTGATCATGGAATTATCAAAGGTGGGTTGAGAAGAAAATAACAAGAACACAAGAACAATTCAGTGGTGACGAAGGAAAATACATTCTCTAGATGTGAAACAATGTATATGCAGGTGCAAGATCAGCGACAACAATGCTTCACCAAATATGTGATCGGTCTAATCAGGAAATTCAAGAATAAAATGAAGCGAACGATGGGTTTTGAGCAAAATTTGCAATGTACTAAGTTTGAACCTTTGTAAAATTATTTTGATAAATAATGTAATGATTCGTTCTCTTAATATGGTTCAATTTGTAATATTTAGATAAGCAGAAATACTTGGTAACAGATTCGCTCGCTCACTAATCAAACTGAATACAGCATAATCGCAATTGATACGAAAATTGATAATAATATGCACGCAATAGCGGTTCCAAAAGTGCTTGGGCGTAAGAAAATTAAACCTTGGTCGGATTGTACCGGCTCGACGGGAGGATCCTCTGGAGGTGGTTCAACGACGCCAAATATGAAGGGTGGAAGCTCTCCACCGAGGGCGACGTAATTAGGATGGAGCGGTGTATCTGGATGGAAACGCCGATGCTACGAGCTGATTCCCAAGCTACTCTCTACGCTGTCAACAATCTGATGAGTCACACGCTCGACGTACTCGGGCACGCTCTCGAACGACTGATAATCAAACCATGGGGAAAGATCTAAATCCACTATACCAGTTTCTGGATCAAGCACAAGATCGTGATCTTCAGCGTCAGGATCAGTCATGCACCAATGGCCAACAGAATCGGACTATCTCGATGTCTCAGCAGATCTGACATACAAATGAGCCCAAACTGAAACAGATCTGAACCAACTTGGTCCGGTTCGGATCTGAACTAAAATAAACCAACAAATAAGTTGGGGGGGAGAAAGTCTGAACAAACTCAGTCAAATCCAAGGTCTCTTCGTTCGTTCAGAGGGAAAAGAGGACGATGCGGCCGAGGGAAGGGCCAAGCGGGCGGCGGAGCGGGTGAAGGCGGCGGCGGCCTGAGCGGACGCAGAAAATTAGGCTTAGGGTTTCACACCACAATTAAGCTAATGTAATTTCCATTCATTCTTCAATAATCAAATTTCTAAATACAAGAGAACAGTGAACAGAAAATTAGGCTTAGGGTTTCACACCACAATTAAGCTAATGTAATTTCCATTCATTCTTCAATAATCAAATTTCTAAATACAAGAGTTCAGTGAACAGAAAATTAGGCTTAGGGTTTCACACCACAATTAAGCTAATGTAATTTTCATTCATTCTTCAATAATCAAATTTCTGAATACAAGAGTTCTTAAGTAGGATTACAGATTTGGAATATCTTAATTCCCTCAAATCTCTCTCTCATAATCAGTTACAACTAATCAGCTGATTACCTACCAAATAAAATCAAATTTCGAAATTTCGAAATTCAAAATTTAAAATTCAAACTAATTTATTACAACTGAAATCAAAACTATAATGCTGCAACATGGCGCCTCCTGTGCTGATAAACTCGGCGAAAGTCTCGTGTACGCGTCCGGATGTCCCCATCATTATGAGAATAAAATAACTTACAATCTCTCACAATCTCACTAGAATTGAAGAACAATCTCTCTCAATTCTCCCAATACAATCTAATCTCTCCTGATTGTTTTAAAACCCTAAAACAATCCCTTTTATATGTGGAACAACGTGGATGACAAAGTCGTAAATAACCAAGTCCAAACCCCACAGAAATTCATGCAGACAGAAACCCAAACGAACCAGGAAATCATCGATGAGTCGACTCACGTGCATGTATGAGTCGACTCATGTCATATGGGTCGACTCATGACAGTCATGAATCGACTGGTCAGAAACTATGTCAACACCTGCTAGGCTTCGTGAGTCGACTCATGACACATGGGTCGACTCATACAATGATGAGTCGACTGGTCAGAGACTTTTTGACAAAGCGGCTGAGTTTCATGAGTCGACTTATGACAGGCATAAGTCGACTCAACCTGATGAGTCGACTCATGACTGTTATGAGTCGACTCACGGGCTGAAAACTAGATGCTTCGATTCTTTGATTCGCCGTCTCGTTTCACGCTTCAACCTGCGTTTCACTATGTTGTTTTACACCTCTATTCTCAAGCTACCATGAAAATCATCTATCCTCAAGCTCATGGAGCTCCCATGAGGATCGCTAAGTTCCGAAGAGAAGATACACCCGTATCATTATAGCACCCTATAACCGGGCCCATCTGATGACAAACCCATTTTTAGAAGTTCATTTGCATTGCTGACCTGGTTGTTGGTGGTAACTGGTAAGATTTTATGTTTCCAATTGCCTTAGGTATAAAAACGTACGAAAATGAGGTAAGGTATTTCAGACTAGATCATGGAAAGAAATACAGGAAAAAGCAAAAAGAGGAAAAGAAGAAAAGTCTGTTACCAACTTTTCTGACACATTTTACTTCATTCTTGTAGTATGTATGCAGAGAGGCCACAGCAAATAGCAAGAGATTCAGTGCCTTGTATGAACCAGTTGACTACCACATGCATAGTACATAAACTATAGACATGTCTGACAGCAGGGATAATGTTAATCTATTTGTTTTGTGAACTTAAGACTCAAGAGTTTGGGTTGTATAAGCTTATAGGCATATAACTTATATGTCATCAGAACAAGTACTTCGAGCCCAACCAATCACGACTGGAAATCATGTGAAGAAGCTAGAACTGAGTCCCAAAAAAACTATAAGAGGTCAGCTCAATGCTTGCTCCAACAGGGTTGAACTGTTTTCACCAGGCTTCTCTCAGTTAGCAGGTCCTAATTGGTATACACACACATATGCATGCAGACAGACACAACTGCACAAAGAAAATCGAAGTAAACATCCATACACGCTAATGGAAGGTGGATTAAAACTAAACGGAACAATTTGCAGCATCTTCTTTTGCAAGTTCTAAGATCAATGATAACATTAATTCTGGTTTATGTGTGCTAGTCATTGAAGAATTGTAGGCTGAGGATTGCAAGCCAGGTTGAATTCGCCAACTGACATAGTGAAATGCAGTAGAAATAGAATTATTTTACATAGTTGCACTGGGATTGAGCCAGAAAATCCCATTGCAAACTGAGGTCAGGTTGACACTAACTGCAATTCTCAGCCCTACTCATATGGGGGCCCAAACCCGAATCGTTACTATTATGGGTTAGAGAACTTCGATGCACAAGGGCAAATGAACCCCTACACCTTAGGGATACCATATTTCTATAAATTTCTAAACATATATGCAGAATAAGTTTATCAAAACTAAAATTGAAACCATTTGTAATAATTTTATCAACAAATTTGAATAACTTTATCAATAAATTTGCATAAGCTTATACAGGAAGGTGAAAGCAAATAACAAAGGTTAGAACAAATTTCCTACCAAAAATGTTCCCTTTTCTCGATGGCAAAGGCCGCACCATCATGTTGGCAGCATGTGGGTCACAGTGAACAAATCCATGCCTAAAGATCATCTCTGCAAAAGCTTGGCTAACCTGTAAAGTTTTTTTTACAGAAACAAAGTGATAATGGAGAGACACGATAGACCAAGATCATAATAATATGAAATATGGTCAATATGATGAACGTACTAGCTTAGAAACCTCAAGAGGTTGAATTCCATATCCCTGAATAGCACTCACATCACTTATTTCCGCAGCATCCATAAATTCCATGGTCAAAAGTTTTGATGTACTCAGATCCCAATAAATCTTGGGTGCATATATGGCATCTGCAATTTGAGGAGATAACCTCCTAAAGTTCTCCAAACATTTCTCGCTGTTTCTAGCCTCATACAAGAAATCTAATTCCTGGAAATAATGACACTAACTGATTAAGTATAATGATCAAAGATGTAGTCCATATTTAGTCAAAGTAACTTCCAATGTAAATTATTGGTTAGCCAACGTAAGTATTTCTTTATTCATAATTTCATATCAATTTTAGTGATATAAAAGGCCTTAAAGAGTAAACGAAAGTTATCAGTGAAAGTAGCAACATTATCTTCACAACACGGATATAAACAATAAGAGATGCTTCTGATTTAGGAACGGGAGCATAATAAGTGATATACACTTGTGAAGATCATGGTGAGGAGGATTACTTTGCATGCTTTTGAAGATATAATTACACTTATTCATGATGATACTGAGACCTGTTGGAGTCTGAACTTTTTGGCACGATAGGAAATTGATGACACCTGTTGAAGAATTGGAGTCTGAGCAATTTGGCATGACAGAAAATTGATGACCTTTCAGGATAAGGAAGTTAAGCAAGATTATGGTTTCAGAAAAATGGTAATGTAACAGTCTTAAAACCATCGCTATGCAAAACCGGAGGTATCAATGCTAATTTTGTCTTTCTTAGATTTGGCAATCAATATAAGCAAGGTGAGTTACTTTAAACTGAACGTATCATCTCCTTTTCATAAACGACCACCACTACAGACAGATTATATCCTTAAGATAATGTCTAAAGACTATAAAACGGTATAGTATACTAATCAATTTCACAAAAGAAATGCACTGGCCAACCAGAATAGTATCAGCATGAACTTATCTCATCTGGAATGTTGTATTAAGGACATCCCAAACCTTGGTGCTGCACAGATGGAGGGTAGTGAATAGTGATTGAAGGGAGGTGGGCCTGTGAGTTTGGTGGGAGTCTCATCTTCTAGAACAGATATCACACTTTCCAAGTGGTGAAATATATCATCTATCAGCTATAGAGGATAAAAGCACAGTCATCTTGCTTTCCTAAAACTGATAAATGTGAGCCCCTTCATCCTTCTTCACACACAAGTTTGGTGCAACTCCAGGTGACAAACCAAGCATAATTAACCTTCAAACTTAACCTTCAACTAATAATTCCTCAATTTTGTTCTTCAACCTTCCTTAGTTCTCATGGGGTCCTCAATAATGTACATGGTGTCTATAATCAGGATCAACCCTTATAATAAAATTAATGAGAAAAAGAATCATCCCCTTATCAAGAGGTAATTTGGAAAATTCCACAGAGTGCATATTTGTCCTGCATTATAGGAATATTCTCCAACATGGGCTCCTTAGATTGTTCACAGCACAAGAAAGGTTAACCCTGACAGCCCTTCCTAAGAAAATGAGTAGGGACTATTGCAAGAACACCTGAGGATGTTCGTTGTAAGCTTTCTGAACAAAAGCCTTGTGCCCCCTAAGACCTAAAAAAAAGCTTGGAAAGTAAGCCTCATCTCAAAGCAGTTATTGATGCATGAACAGCCTATCTGTGACAGTAAAGCATGCAAATCTGCCAGAAAGGTCTTTTTGTCATATCAGGATCCACGACTCTATACACAGATTTAAAATCATATAAGAAAACTGTAGTGACAGATAGTTCACTTTCTACATACTCCTAGCAACTCAATCTCCAACAGGTGCATCAAAATGACATGAAGATCAATAATAACTAATACAATGCATTAGAAAGACAAGACAAGGCCACTAGGGTCACTTAAATTTCCTTCCTAGTTACTGAAAGTACTCTGGCCCACTGTCACTGCATCTTCTTCATTCATACATCACAATATGTGCTTCATAATATGACGTACGTATAAAGTATTCATGTTATATGCATATGTTCATTGCTTTCCAGTTATTTTAAACTTATAGGGCCATCTTATTCTTATAAAAAAAAGTATTGGATAACAGTCAAAATATTATAGATTGTAGAAATATTGAAGCAACAGTTAAGATAATAAAGAAAGCTTACCTTAGGTGCACTCTCACGTATTTCATCAACTAACCACCTGCATTAAAAGAATGGACTTTTAAAGGTATACTCTAATACAACTATAGTTAATACATGTAGAATGTCAAACAACCTTGATTTGTCGAAATTCTTAGATTCATTAATAAAAGTAGTCCAGAGGCCAAACAAGTGTGATTTAGCCGTTCAGGTCGTCTTAAGACTTAACTAAATCCATTTTCACATGAAGTTACAATGCTTACATTTCATGAGTTTTTTCAGCTGAAAACCATTTTCTTTCTAATGTTTCATTGAGAAAACTCTTTACACGTAGTAACCATCAATTACAACTTCATTATGAGTTCCCAATTAAAGTTCTTTCATCCAGGTAGTCAGCCCCTACACCTTCTATTTAATAGTTAACAACTAGTTACCAAATGTATATTTTACATCAGTTACCCCAAAATCATAAAATGTCAACAATATTTTATTCTTTCTCATGTAATCAGTAGCTTGATGGATTTGAAAACCTATCATCTGTGTAAACCAATCATATGAGAGGAGAAAAGGTCGACAAAGAAAATAATTAAGAGCTGAAGATTACTACCCAAGGCTAGGTGCCTTGTTCCTTCGGACAATCAACTTCCTTTTCTTGAAAAATCAACTATAAGAAACTACCAAGGTAAGATGGTAAAACCTGAGCTTTCTGCTTTCTATATACTTTAAAATGTTAATAGAGCTTTAGATCTTATCAACAGAATCCATTCCTCAAATTTCTCTGGTTTTATTATCAATAAACACAACTTTGAAAACTTTGTATGCATTTCCTTATGAACAGGTTACTAATCTAATCTTGCTCGAGCATTATTAAAGTAATCTCAGGATTTTTCACTGGTTGAAATATGTGAAAAACAATTTTAACCTTTATGTGATTCTGACTGAATCCTTCCTCCAACATCAATGAATGTCCCTTATTTTGACTGAGATAAATTTTTTTAGGACAACTCTGGATTAAAAAAAGGCCACCTAAAGCAATACCTATAATCAAATGCAGGGAAACACCAGTGCAAGAAGTTCACAATCAAATCCACAGTAGCAATATCTGTGGCAGCGGTATCAGTCAAGTGCACATGTTGAACCTGGATATCAGGATAAGTCATGCCCATAGGAATATTGAGAAAAAATAGGTCCAAAAAGATATTAGAAATACTAAGTGATAACACCATCCTCGATAACAGAAGATGTGATAACTATAGTATAGTTACTAACCTTCACAGCTACTCTTTTCCCATCATGAGTCCGAGCAGCATGCACTTGCGCAATGGAAGCACTTGCCAGAGGTACAGGATCAAATTCCTTGAATATCTGAGAATCAAAATTTTTTAATCAATACAGAAAGCTTAATTGTGCAAAATAATAAGTTGAATTTCAGAAACTTGTTAGCTGAAGTGTATTAGTAAACGAGAAAAATGATTCATTTTTTTCATAAAGGTGCTGGAGAAGACATTTTCTAATTGCAATGTTTGTTTCACGATTGACATATACTAGAAAGTTGTGATCTGCAAATTCAGACACACCAGTCATACTCTAATACTACGGAGGATACCAGTCAAAGAATTTCCCAAAATCTAGACAAAAAGACATGGTTATAAACAATCCTTTCCTAATTATGTATATATTTTTATATCAAATGAACATTACGTTTTTCATATACACAAGAACATAAAAGTGCAAATGATATCTAAAACAATTATATTTGTTGGAAAAAAAATGTAACATACTTCATCCTATAGATGTTTTTCATGTGATAAAAAATTACATGCACTTGCAATTGTCCCATGTATTAAGGAGTGAGATAAGATCGTGCTTAAATTTTGTGGGACGATGATATAAGACTTCTTTTTTTTTCTTCGCCATACAACGATAAATATAATGGCTAAAAAAGAGTGAGGAGCGGGAATCTTCTCCATCGGAATACACATAGAATGATCCCACATATATTATGAGTATATGTAGCCATTTTAGTTCATAAGATAACATAAATTTGCAACAGGAGATTAGGCTCATCTATTTTTTGTATGATAAAAAAACTATACGCACTTGCAAGTGTCCAATGTATTGAGGAGTGAGATAAGATCATGCTTTCATTTTGTGGGATGATGATATAACACTTCTATTTTTTTTTTCTTGGCCATACAACGATAAATATAATGGCTAAAAATTGTGAGGAGCAGGAATCTTCTCCATCGGAAGACGCATTAGGTTAATCCCACATAAATTATGAGTATATCTAGTCATTTTTATTTATAAGCTAACATAAACTTGCAACAGGAAATTAGGCTTATATACTTCCTCGGGAGGACTTCCAAGCTCCATTATGAACACCTGGCGCACTTGATCATACGAGGAAACTGGACATCTCTTCAGCAATGAGGCCCTCATTATTTGTATGTATTCCTGAGGAACTATGTAGTCCTGAAAAAAGAAAACTAACTGAATCAGAGACAAGATGAAAGTTAATGTAATAAGCTTGTGCAATTTAAAGGCACTTAAAAAAAGGAACTAACATGTAGGAAATTTTCTTTCAGAAACCAATGGAGAAACAGAAAAGGCAAAAAAGTAACAAAAGTAACATTGCACTCAAACCCTTCTTATGCCCGGTTAACTTTACAAGGAAATAAAACGAATATTGAGCACATGAAAAGGAAAATGAATCCTCAAATGGCATCCAATACAATCTGGTTCCATTCACAATACTATACAAGAATCTATAACTCAAGAATCTGTAATTTACTCTTAACCATCTAAAAAAAAGGGAGAAACCAGACTTATCAACTCCTACACGCACTTGACGAGTTTCGCTTCAACTGAATCAACAATCTAGTTTGCCTGTAGGTAGGCCATTAATTATTTCATACTTTCCCACCAACAAAAATGTAAGCTAAAAACTTCACCAAAATAATAATAATAATAATAATAACAATAATAAAGCATGGACAACAGAAGTAAACACAGGGAAATGTTTATACCTTCCTAGAATTTAGTATGAAACAATCGTTTCCCTAAATCATATTGTGTGTTGATTGTACTACGTGGCGGTTTCATCAAATAGAAATGATATGCATCTGTTTTCTCACACAGATTTGAATGCATATAACGCAATAAACCTAACAAGTAAGGCTCTATCCTCAGAATAACAGAGGAAAACAGGGGGTATAGACTGAAATTAAGCAAAATGACACACACACACACACATACAGGTTGACAGTTTTCCACGTGTCCTTTCGATATTTTATATTTGTTTGTAATTTTATAGCCATCTAGAGTGTGTCCCTAGACGACCACTTTTTTTATGTATGCATGTATATAAATTTCCAACGAAGGAAGAAATTTGAATTAAACCTTTTCATCTATCTATTGACAGTAAAGATGGCATGCAGAAAATGAGATGATCTAACTACCTAGAAAGGAGCTTAATTACCAATTGACTAATATATTGACCAAGCTTGATATAAATTCCGCCGTTGCGAAAGCATAGCTCTTGGATCCTACGAGCACATCTGCTATGGACTTGATGCTTTGCTTTAGACCACTCAATTGTTCCTTCCTGGAATCCCCACATTGAATATTCATAGTCTACAAGTTTAAAGAAAGAAGGAAAGAAAATGATGAGGTAAAGGGAGGGATGGGGGTTGTTTTCTGGAGAACAACCCTGGGTCCCAGCCAAGATCCGAAACAAACAAGTAACTAGCTAACCCAAGGCGATAGCAGCGGCAGTAAGGGAATCACGGAGGAGACGGAGAGGAAGGATAGTGAGGATCTTAAGCGAAGTAGTCGGGGGATCGTCCGAGGAAGTGGCGGCGATAGAAGAAGCAGCTGCCCCCCCAATCCCAATCCCAACCCCAGCCCCAATCCCAATCCCAACCCCCGCCGCCAATTTGTTTAGCCTGTAACGCCACATGACGGACCACACCACCGCTTTTTACTGGGTGGGGGTTGAACGGAGGAATCTAGGAGTAGAATTCGATGGACAGGGTGAGGAGGGGGCGACAGGGGAGGATTCGTGAGCTAGGTAGGTGCCGTGCCATAAATTTCGGATGTAGGGGGGACAAAATACATCAGTAGGGTATAAAACTTTGGGTTTATGAACGAAAAGGCCGTGTACTCGAAGCTGAAGGCCGGGGGGTTTTTCAAACTAAATATTGTCCAAGGCTTTTGGAGGCTTTTCCTTAATAATTCAAGACGGCAATTTATTTACATTATTTTTCTGTGATTTATAAACTTTAATTGAAGGGAAAATTATATTAAGGCCCCGAAAAATAAAGTGATTGTGACCAGGTCCCCTAATTATTTTTTGTGTGACAAAGCCCCCAACCCATAAAGTACTTGTGTTTCCGCCCCTCTTTTCTTTTCCAAGACAACAAAGTGAGCTAATATTTAGGAATACCCTAAAATACCATCAACTCCTTTCCCATCAAAACTTGTCTGCCCTCTCTCTCTCCTCTCTTCTCACGCTCAAACTTCCTCAAACCACCGTCAAATTAGGCGGAGGCGGCGACGAGAAGAAGTCGCCACCGTCACTGATTCCTCCCACCACCTCAACCTCTCAAACAACCTCTTCAACTCCTCTCCCCCTCTTCAATCTCCACCCTCAAGCACCTCGTCGTCCTCGATCTCTACGGCAACAACCTCAGCGGAGCTCTGCCGTCGGAGATTGCCAACCTCACTGCCCTCCGGCACCTTCATCTCGGCGGTAACTTCTTCTCCGACGAGATCCCCAAAGTGTACGGCCACATGAAATCTTTAGAATACTTCATTGTTTCTGGTAATGAGCTTAGGGGTTCGATCCTGAAGGAGATTGGAGATTTGAGCAGTTTAAAGGAGCTTTATTTAGGGTATTTCAATGATTATAGCGGCGGGATCCCTACTGAGATTGGAAACTTGTCGAATCTTTGTTCGATTCGATGCGGTGAATTGTGGCTTGACCGGTGAGATTCCGTCGGAGATTGGGAAGTTGAAGAACCTCGATACTTTGTTTTTGCAAGATAACGGTATCTCCGGCGAGATCACGCCGGAGTTGGGAGAGCTGCAGAGTTTGAAGTCGCTGGATCTTTCCAACAACGCACTCGCTAGTGAGATCCCTGTGGGATTTTCGAAGCTCAAGAACCTTACCATGTTGAATTTGTTAAGGAATAAGTTAACCGAAGTGATTCCTGAGTTTATCGGAGACTTGCCAGAGCTTGAAGTGCTGCAGCTTTGGGAGAATAATTTTACTGGGAGTATTCCTAAAAATCTTGGGAGAATAATTATTTGAATGATTCTATTCGTGATGGTTTGTTTAGCTTACCAAATATAGTCCAGATTGAATTACAGGATAATTTGTTAACTGGCGAGATTTCAAGAACAAAAGATGGTTTGGGTTCTTCAAATTTAGGGCAAATTAGTTTATCCAACGCTTCGATTGGCAGTTTCTCTGCACTTCAGAAGCTTGTTATCAACAACAATTTCTTCATACATACTAAGTCATGATGCAGCTGATTGAAAACATAGTAGTAGCTGGGTGGTTGCCTATAATTGATTTTGTATCAAACGACGACCACCAAAAGAGGTGTTCTGAGAATAAAGTTACATAATTAGAAGAATGTGATGTTTGTTTTGCATAGTCATACTTAAAATTTCACTTGAAAGTTTTTATTGCGGTTTCGTGAGGTTTGAGGGGAACCGAGATGAAGCGACTTTTAGTTCTTGAACCGGAGTAAAGTATTGATAAGTTGAATTATTAAGTCATATGTTAGGTTATACATTTCTCAATTATTAAGTCATGTCATTTTTATCGAAGTTGTAATCTGTGACTTTGTAAGAATAATCATATTGTGTACCAACTACCAAGCAATATCACTTGCAAGAATGTAAGAGGTTTTATAATTAATTTCAGCTGGATAACTTTCTGTTAAACATGTTACCTTTCATTTGGCTATGTTATCTTTCAGCTAAATAAGTTATCTTTTACATGAACATGTCAACTTTCTTCATAACATGTTAATTTTAATATGAAGATGTTAAAATAAGTTATCTTTTACATGAACATGTCAACTTTCTTCATAACATGTTAATTTTAATATGAAGATGTTAACTTTCATCGTAATATGTTAACTTTAATCAACTTTCTTCATAACATGTTAATTTTAATATGAAGATGTTAACTTTCATCGTAATATGTTAACTTTAACTATTACATGTCAACTTTTATCATTATATGTTAACTCTCCTTATAACATGTAAACTTTTCAGTGAACATATTAACGTTCATCATAATATGTTAACTTTCACTGTTACATGTTAACTTTCATTATTATATGTTAACTCTCCTCATAACATGTTAACTTTTTAGCTGAATATGTTAACGTTCATCATAATATGTTAATTTTTACTGTTACATGTTAACTTTCATACTAATATGTTAACTTTCTTCATAACATGTTAACTATCAGGTGAACATGTTAACTTTCATCATAATATGTTAACCTTCACTATTACATGTTAACTTTCACCATAATATGTTAACTTTCTTCATAATATGTTAACTTTCAACTGAACATGTTAACTTTCAATTGAACATGTTAAAAATTTACCATAATATGACTTTATCTGAACATGTTAACTTTCAACTGAACATGTTAACTTTCAACTGAATATGTTAACTTTCTTATAGCTGATATTATTTGAATACATGATTTCATCTCTTAACACATAGCTATGATACTTAACACACGACAGGAAGAGTTAACATGTAACTGTTAAAGTTAATATTTATGTTTTGTTTATGTTGTGGAATTTGAAATCACAAAACTAACATCACACAAAGCTAATTTTTAAAAAGAGTTTATTAATTACTTATTTCAGTTAGAAGTTTCTGATTTTTTTAAATAGAACTCTTTATATTAACAACAATATCAGTTCTAAAATAGAACTCACTAACGTTTCTGATTTTTTTAAATAGAACTCTTTATATTAACAACAATATCAGTTCTAAAATAGAACTCACTAACTAACGTCTAGTTCTATTTCTTCACTTTTTATATTAACAACAATATCAGTTCTAAAATAGAACTCACTAACTAACGTCTAGTTCTATTTCTTCACTTTCTTTTAGTAGTAATTGGTGGCAATATCTCGATTCTATCTCTTGACACACTTCGCTTCTCATAATCTATGATGAGATAAAAGACTTGGTCATAGCTTTTTTTAAACGTTTCTACAAAAATAAAATAGTGAAAGTTAACAGGTTTGTATTAAAGTTAACATAAAGCAGTGAAAGTTAATATTCGGTATGAAAAGTTAACAGACTAGGAGGAAAGTTAACACGTTCAGTTAAAAGGTAACATATAACTATTATAGTTAATATGTTCTGATAAAAGTTAACACATAACTATGATATTTAACACACGACAGGAAGAGTTAACATGTAACCGTTAAAGTTAATATTTACGATTTGTTTATGCTGTGGAATCTAAAATCACAAAACTAACATAACACAAAGTCAATTTATTGATTACATTTCAGTTATAACTTTCTGAATTTTTTAAAAATAGAACTCTCTATATTAACAACAACTTGCATATGAATCTCCATAAAACCACTGTTTCGATTATGCTCTATCGTGCACTTCAAATCATCTTCACTATCAACAGAAATACTCAGATTCGGGTGCAAAAATATAATGTATTTTCAAAATCAACTTAGTGCTCCACGTGATTAATCCAAAGGTTTCACAATTCTTAAAAATCAAATAGAAATCACAAGAAGCAAGAAGCTCGCTCAATTCTCACAAATAGAACTCTACTATATATGTTCTTTACTATCATATCTTGTACAAACCTCACCACAAATCACTAAAGAATTGACTCAAGTGCAAGCAACCAAACGCTCCATAATCTGAAAACATACTGCTAATCAAAAAAAATCACAGCAACCTCAAGAGGAGCTTGAGCGCCGCAAGCAACCAAATTCACTCCCAATATGGATGCTTCTAACTCTTGTTCTAAAACCAAGAGGACATATGGTTTCACACATATCTTCTTCTTTGGGGCTCACATGGACAAGCATCAAGGATTTTGAATCTGATCCTGAAACCATGTATAGTGATACCTGAAACTTCAGTTGCTACCAAATATGTTATAGGAATAAAACAAGAAAGATATCGTTTAGAGAAATAGCATACTTACCAAGGGAATCTCTAAGAACTTGTGTAAGCTTACTATTCCTGTGAAATGTGGGAAACCCAAATTATTTGGTTTTTGGAGGGACACAATTAATTTCTACCTAAAAGTTTCCATTAAATGTACTTGTAAGGAACATGAGACTTTCTACTTTGGAGTGCACTAATAACATCCCTAAGGGCTGAAAGTGATAGATTTATTGCCTTCCTCTCTCTTTTATTCCCCATGTGAAGACCACATATTTTTACAATTACATTACCCTCTCTTCATCTCCTCTGCTTCTTCCAACAGTAGCATTAACAGTGACTAAAACTGATCAGAATGGAGAGAAATGGGCTCCCTTCAATCTTCATTGCAGTTGCATCTGTTCTCTCATTTCTCGCTCCTGCATCCTCATTTGATTACAAGGACGCCCTATCAAAAAGTCTTATATACTTCGAGGCCCAGCGATCTGGTCACCTCCCTTACGACCAGCGTGTTCGATGGCGAGGGCATTCGAGACTCACTGACGGGCTCCAACAAGGAGTAATCACTCTACCAACTTCTCATCTTTGACTCTTACAAGAGAAGAGAGGGGGGAGAGGAGGAGGAGAGAAGAAGAGGAGAAATGAGGGGGAGAGGAGGAGGAGAAAGACACATAGGAAAAGAAGAAGAAAAGGAGAAAGGGTATTTTTAGAAAGCTGTTGGGATTAATTCTTGGAAGAGTGTGAAAGGGGTCAGATCATATTTTTTGGGGTTAAAGCACATGGGAAAAACATTGAGGGGCTGGGTCACAATCACTTTATTTTTTAGAGGCCTTAATACATTTTCCCCTTAATTGAAAGGTGTGGATAAATATTAAATTTCAAATAGTTACTTTTATAATAGGGTGGGCTGGTACTATATGGGTCTTTATCATCTATATTGCTGTATAGAAAATAAATTCCTCTTTTCTCATTTTCTCCATTATTAAATGCATCTTCTCCCTGTCTCAAATCAACTTCTTTTTTCATGTATGCCCCCTTCAAACTATTGTTTTTAAACCCTGTCCCCCCCCCAGCCACCAAAAAATAAAAAATATAATAAAACAAAAAAATCATTATCATAGCTATTTCACCCCTCAAATCACAACATTCAATAAAATATTATTTTCATCTAATAACTCATCACTCATCCACAACATCTAATAAAATATTATTTGTATCCAACAACTCATCCATCACATTTAATAAAATATTATTTTCATCCACAACATCACTCAATACATCTCATCTCATCATTTCAAATCACTCACATCATCCTATAAGATGGTGACAACTCATCTCATCTCTTTAACATTCCAAATAAGTCAACAAGTTTTATAATTGTATTGTTTGGTAAGCAAACAAGTTAGTTGGATAATATAAACAGAATTATGTTTTGTAGAAAAAGTTGCAATATACGTTACAACCAATTCGGTTGCAACCAATGTTACAAGTCATGGCATTAATTAAAATAACTAAAATTAGTTTCACGTCATCAAAGTAGTTGATTTCAACCAAAACATGCCGACTATTTTACAAGTATAGCAAAACAAACACTTGATTTGCAATGAAAATACATTTGGTATGACAAAATATACAAATCTTACAAATTTTGTAAGTAATGAAATAATAGATTTGAATTTGGAAGTGCATTTCCTATAAGAGTCTGTTTGGTTGATTTTCTAAAAAACAAGAAATGGAAATGAAAAGGTGGAAATCTTAAAAAGTACAATTTCATCTCTAAAACTCACCCACAACATTCAATAAAATATTATTTTCATCTAATAACTCATCCACAACATCTAATAAAATATTATTTTTATCCAACAACTCATCCACCATATTTAATAAAATATTATTTTTATCCACAACATCACTCAATTCATCTCATCTCATCATTTCAAATCACTCACATCATCCCATAAGATGATGACAAATCATCTCATCTAATTAACATTCCATTTTCACCAATTTCCTCCCAAAAAGCTAGTAAAACGATTTCCTTAAGTGTGGGTCACATCATTCAATAATATAATGACAACTTATCTCATCTCATCTATTTTCTTATTTTTAAAAATGAACTAAACAAAAGAAAACAACCTATCATAGGAAATATGTTTCTTATAATTCATTTTCTTATTTTTTTTTTTGGCCAAGTAAACAACATCAAAACAAGTTTTCATAAAAAATCACTCACATCATCTAATAATAAGGTGATAACTAACATCATCTCATCTCCAATTCTTTGATTTCTTTCTTTTTTTTTTTAGTCAACCAAACATTCCAAAAACAATTTTTCTTAGAAACAATTTTCCATTTCTTTGATTTTCCTCTTTTTTTTAGGCAAACAAACAGCCCCTAATAATAGACAATCAAATGACGGATTTAAGGTTGAGTTCCTACAAAAGGTGTTGTATGCAACATTTTTCTACGTGCAACATTTATTGCTTCACAATTGCATTGTAGCAAACATTCCCATAAGCCTCAAACATGAGAGGGCTCAAAAAGCTAATTGGGCGTAAGTTAGTAATAGCGGTCCGATAAGAAGTTAAATTTGCAAGTAAAATGGCCAAGTCCATTGGGCTCCTTTTGATAGTTAGCAAGTTATCGTTTTCAACATTTCCTTTGAAACTAGTATTCTACCCGTGCATTGTTTTGTACTTTTTTCTTTATCTGCTTGTTGCAGCATACACCACATAATTTGTATTCTATTTCCCAATTTTTATGTAACAACTATCATAAAATATATAGGAAAATGTCTACATCATAATATTTAATTATCAGTATCTTATTATATCCTTGTATTTAATATTAAACAGCATATAAGAGACTTTAAAGATGTAATCAATATTTAAAATATATAGGAAAATGTCTACATTACAATATTTAATTATCATTATCTTATTATATCCTTGTATTTAATAATAAACAGTATATAGGAAATTTTAAACATGTAAACAATATTTAAATTATTTTATAATGTGATATTTTAATATCCAAGTTCTTTTATTTATGAATAAAAGGACGGGATACAGTTATCATCTCTTATGAATTTTCAAGAACATGCTAACATTGTATTTTCTTATTTCTCTTTAAATAATTAAGTTTTTCCTAATTACTTGTTTTGATATTAACCATGGAGAAGCATCAATATCTTGCTACCACAAGCTTGTGTAGAAAACAAAACATATATCAGTGAAAAAGGACAACTTACTTAATAAAATTGAGCTAGCAAGTTGTACAGTCATATCTAGATAAGTAACTTCAACTACAAAGATGGTCGACAAATGTGAAAGCACAACTTATTAGAATAATAATACGAACAATATAATTTTGACATTTCATAAACATACCTAAAAATCCCCCAAACACCCCAAAATTCTACTCCTTAATCATAACATCTCACTAGTTTTTGCTAACCTTCCTTAGACTAATCAAGTAAAAAGTTATATAAGAAGCTATGATGTGGGTTTTAGAGTAAAATGGTTAGGGTTAGGGTCAGGGTTAGGGTTAGGGTTAGGGTTAGGGTTAGGGTAAGGGTTAGGGTTAGGGTTAAGGGTTAGGGTTAGGGTTAGGGTTAGGGTTAGGGTTAGGGTTAGGGTTAGGGTTAGGGTGAGGGTTAGGGTTAGGGTGAGGGTTAGGGTTAGGGTTAGGGTTAGGGTTAGGGTTAGGGTTAGGGTTAGGGTTAGGGTTAGGGGTTAGGGTTAAGGGTTAGGGTTAGGGTTAGGGTTAGGTTAGGGTTATGTTTAGGGTTAGGGTTAGGGTGAGGGTTAGGGTTAGGGTTAGGGTTAGGGTTAGGGTTAGGGTTAGGGTTAGGGTTAGGGTTAGGGTTAGGGGTTAGGGTTAAGGGTTAGGGTTAGGGTTAGGGTTAGGGTTAGGGTTAGGGTTTTTAAGTTAGGGGTTTGGTTAGGGTTAAGGTCAATTAGGCTTTTTCTTTTGATGAGAGCTCTTAGGGTCAAGATTAGGGTTTTTAAGTTAGGGGTTTGGTTAGGGTTAAGGTCAATTAGGCTTTTTATTTGGGAAAATAATACAAAAGCAAAAATAAAACATTACATCGCATAATAAAACTGAAAAATACCATACAATCATACCTCAAAAAATGGGAGTAATAGTGGCGGCTACGGGCTCCAGTTAGTACGAATGTGGGTGGTGGCGGCTAGCTGTGGGTGCCAGGTCGGGCGGATACCACCGGCTCGTGAACTAGGTCTGGGTCTGCTTGTGGGATCTCGAACGGTCTGCCTATGGGAACGAGAGAGAGAGAGAGAGTGTGTTTGTTTGTTCAGGTGGTGATTTTTTAGAGTGAAGTAAGTGCGGGGAGCTTTCCTACAATAATTTCAGGCGTGTTTGTTCAGGGGGTGATTTTTTAGAGTGAAGTAAGTGCGGGGAGCTTGCCTACAATAATTTCAGAATGCCCCTACAAAATACGTACATGGTTAGATTTTCTATGGTTTTATTTCCGTTATTCCTTTTATTTTTGCTCAAGCAGGATGATGGAAAATTTATCATGTCAGGTTCCTTTCGGGGGATGGATCCATAAAAATGCATCTATCCCAATAACAAAGAAATCTGATTTGAATGATCCAGTAGTAAGAGCTAAATTGACTAAACAAGAATTTATTCAATCACATAGTTTGGGATCCTAGAATATGACGTCCATGTGCAATTTATTGGATTGTATCGAAAGGCCTATAGAATTAGAAATTTCCTATTGGGCAGGTTCATTTCAGGGTCAAATAGATAGCTTTGGCCGTCAGTGATGTGCCCATCAAAACTTTGCTGATTTCTACTAGTGATACTGATATGTTCTATTTTAAGGGATGATATTGTATCGTTATTCTGTCTCATTTTATCCTCAGTAATCCCAACCATAAAAAATAAAAGAAAAATAGAAAGAAAGAATCAAAAAAAGGGGGCAAAAACCTTTAGCGTTAGCTATTATTTTGTATCGCTATTATTGTGAGTTGAGGAAAATTTTGAAGTATTAGAATTTTTTTTTTTTGCATCAATTAATATCAATTTTTTTCACTATACAATGCGCAAGGTATCAAACATATTAATTGAAATAAAAGCTAGCAGCTAGTGCACAGAGTTTCGAATTGATATGAAGTACTACTCAACAAATAATTTGCTAATGATGATGCATTATGTCGCAGGTGGATTATATTCTAAGTGACAACCCATTACAAATGTCCTACATGGTAGGTTATGGCGATAAGTTTCCGCAGAGGATCCACCATCGCGCTTCCTCTCTACCATCTATGGACGTGCATCCTGAGAAGATCCCTTGCAAGGGTGGAACACCATTCTACTTGAGCAGTCAACCCAATCCTAACTTGTTAGTTGGAGCCAGCGTGGGAGGACCCGTCGAGGATGATCGGTACCTCGACTTGAGATCTATGTTTACGCAATCAGAGCCCACCACTTACATAAATGCACCCATGGTTGGACTCTTGGCATATTTTCATGCCAATGCATGATGATGATTCATTCCTTTGTATTGGTTGTTCCATTTCATATATCGAACTTAGCAATATCCAATTTGTCTTTGCTTACCTTTTTGGGCTTTTTTTTCTTTGAATTTATTTTCTTCTTTTACCACTCTTTTTGTGCCTGCGTAATGTAACCTAATCATTACGTAAAACGGTTCATGTGAATTAGTGCAATTATTGTTCTTACAATGCTTTCGGTTCCACTGACACCAGACACAGTTGACATCATCATCTGCTAATTAATGTTAATAAGACAATAATCCATATTAAAGGGTAATTAGCACAATAATTGCACTAATTATACGTAATCATACCCTATCGGTTATAGATTTGAGTAACCATATTCGTATTTTAACGAATACAATTACGGATATTTCATCGAATACGGATAAACTTTAGCACCCCTAAGGGCACGCGTGAGGTCGGGGTTTAACGGCGTCAAAGTTATGATGGGGATATTTTGGTTAGAGAGAAATTGTGGAGAGGTTAGGGATTTGGGGGGAGATTGTGAAAAGAAATAGGGATGGGATTATTGCAATTTTTTAATTTTTGGATCTTTATACAGACAAATTTGTAGCTTTTAGCCCTAATCATACCATTTTAGGGGGATTTCTGATTTATGTGCCACAACAGTATTTTCGTGTCACATCAACACCTTCACAAAACCAACCAAACAGATAAAAACAAAGAAAACTGACAGAGAAGCGCACTTTTTTTTACCACTTCCAATTGTTTTCACTTCACCAGATGCCCAACCGAATAGCCCTTTACCCAAGAAACCAACCATGTAACTAGAACCTGATAGCTACAGTAATTACCCAGGAAAATGGGCCATGTTGAAGGGAACCGGACAGAGTGTTCGTGGGAAATTTGCAATAAGAAAATGATAGAATTGAATTTGATTTATTCCTTCTAACAGCTTAGAAAAAGAATGTTTACAATTCTCTCAATCTCTAACTGATTACAATTTAAATTTTCGATTACAAAAGAGAAGAAGATCGGCAGAGATCCTTCCCTTTATTTAACCTAGGTTCTTCACAGTAGCGATGAGATGTCTCCCTCGATTTTCGTATCGAGTTTGCTTCTCGTTGACGATCCGAACATCTCACTTCACTGGAACGATATCTTCTCCACACGATTTAACGTTGTAGAGAACTTGCAAAGCAAATTTGAAATTAACTATTAATAAGTTTAGGAACTCAGAGCGAGTTTAAACTCTTGTAAAAGAGTTGATTTGATTCGAAAATCAGTTATAGCCAAGAACGAGCG
Source organism: Asparagus officinalis (assembly GCF_001876935.1). Lineage (NCBI taxonomy): Eukaryota > Viridiplantae > Streptophyta > Magnoliopsida > Asparagales > Asparagaceae > Asparagus > Asparagus officinalis. The sequence continues at coordinate 436,738 of NC_033800.1, read as the reverse complement.
TCTCTGAGGCGATCTGCTTCAATGTCGTCGGTGGCAGTTGCCGGCGAGGAGTCAAAGGAACGGTTTAGAAAGCTGGAGTTTGGGGATCGGAGGAGGCTTCTCGATCTTATTTCTGGCAGGGTACGGCAGTGGATCCCGACGGATCTTGAGCTCGTCCCTCTGTTTGCCAGCAGCTTAGAGGGGGAGATGATGGTGGCCGATTGGAGACTTGAGCGTGAGAAGAAAGGAAAGCGAGAGAGGTGGCCGTTTTGGAATTTGGAAAAAAAACTTTATCATTGTGTTGTGTTAGAAAGGTAAATAAGGGTTGAAACACAAGCATTTCATGTGTTTGGTGCTTTGTCACACAAAAAATAATATGGGGGGCCTTGTCACAATAGCTTTTTTATTTTGGGGTCTTGACACATTTTTCCCTTTTTAAACACACAACCTTGTTGGAGTTAGTAGTCAATAGGAAATGAAAAAATTGCCATTTTAACGACAAAAAAATTCCTATTTAACTACAAAAAGAATTGTCATTTTAACAAACAAAAAAATTGTCATTTTAACAACAATAACAAAAAAAACTCTATTTAATTTGAGTTTAATATCACTGTCTCTTCTATGTCTACGGTGTCTTCTATGTCAACTTTTTCTTTGATTTGCGTTTAGTATCATTATTGATGAAATAAAATGTTTTTTTAACTATTGATGGATCATTTTATGCGTTCTTAATTTATTTATTTATTTATGAGAAAACAAGAGTAACTGGAATTTAGTAAGGTTCTAGAATCACTCCACATATTACATTTAGTTCTTAATTCAATTGGCCTGTCGCATGAGGGCATTAAATTTCTATGCATTAGTGAAATATATATTATCTACCAATAAAATAAATTTACATTTCTTCATGCCGTTTTATATTTTACGCTTTAAATGCTCCAAAATGAAATGAATTAATGGTTTACAAACTTAAAACATTTCTTATTTCCCCTTCTCTTTTATATGTTTAGGATCCTGATGGCCTTAATATGGAGTGAAGTATCAACAGTTCCTATCTAGAAAGCCAATAAACTAGGTAATCATAGGTCCATTCATATTTATATCATACATTTAAACTCTGTTTAAGAAAACATTCAATTTAAGAATTGAACAAGTAAACGAAATTTAACTTGGGCTGATTCAAGTTGGTTTAACTAAGGTAGGGTTTTAACCACACCTGATTTAAGTTCAAAGAGAAAATCATAACTTGTCTGTCTTTGTGGTAACTAGTAGCAATTGGGAGACTAATTATATCTATTTAAATTTTGATGGATGTAGTTCAATTTATTAATTTTGGGGACTACTAGTTTAAACTAATAGTTTAAACAGCCATAAAAATAACTAAAGCCTATGGATGCTAGCCAACTAAATAGCAAAATGTAAACGTTTTTCACCTGTCAACCAAATTGTTGTCTGGGCTTTAGTTAAGCCCACACATTTCTCGTAAAATCCAAAATGCACAAACCAATTATTTTTGAACAAAGAAGATGATGCAACTGAAAACCAAGATACTCAAAATTACCCTATTTCTTCATCTTCCAACCAATTCGAATATTCTAATGGGTTGATTTGAGACAAAATTTTGATATCGGAATAAAAAATATATAGATAGATGGAAACAGACTTGTTTTTAGTTGCGCATTGATTTTGAGATGAATATGGGTTTGAGTTGAATCTCAGATTCAAGGTTACTAGCTCTAACCCTATTTACAGGGAAAGCTGACCTTAGGGTAACTGCTAGATCTCTAGGATCCCTCATTTGAGAGATGAGATTAGTAAGTTGTAAGGTCAAAGTCAGGGGTGATTAGTAGAGTGGCGAGGTGGGTTTTCGAATTTAAGGTTTTTGTAATAAAATAAAGTGCATTACATGTGAAACACAATCATTTGAGGAGATATCAAAAATAAATAAATAAATAAATAAATCGTTTGGGTTGAAAAGCAAATAAGTTTATGTACTTGCCTGTTTGGGTTTAAACGCGGAAGTAGGAATCCCAATTGTGCTCAGGATGTTGATAATACATAAGAAGAAGGCTCAGGTTAAAGGTGAAAATTTAAGGGGCCCTTTTCCAAATGGAAGGCACTTTTAAAAGTGAGGTTATAATACAGATGAACTGAAATGAGCTTCCCTTTAAACAAATCCTAAACCCATTGGGCCTATTTTGAAAACAAATTAAGAACACAGGCCTTAGTGTATAACCAAATAAAATTTAGAAGTTGAAATAGGACTAAGTCCTGCGTACTAAGGAAATTATATGTGCCTTTGTTTATTAAAAAAGACAAATCTAGTGGGCGTCTGTTGGTAATAATAACAATAGTGAAATTAGCAACATCCATCTACTATCTATTATTATTATCATTATTGCTATCTAATAAAGTAAAAGCCTGGTGTTTTCTTTTGACACGTGTCGATTTCTACATGATTATCCCTCTCAAAACCACCCATTTACTTATGAATTAAACCCAGCACCCTTTCATCCCCCACATTTATCTCTGTGACAATTTCTTTTATCTTGAAAATAATCATTTCTAAAAAAAATTGCATCTTTCTAAGGGCAGCGAACCATTATCTTGGCAAAAGATAACTTTTGTTTCATCTCCGATCTCCAGCTCCCATCTTTCCCTCCCACAAAGTTCTTAGTTCTACTTTTTTCACCTTCCCAGAGCAATTGTCTTCTTCCTCCCCTCCCCTCTTATGTCCAAATTAACCCATCCTCTCCTCAACCCTTCTTTCCCCCTATGGCTATACCATCCTCCTCGCCTCCACTGCCTCAAAGATGAACGGTCTTATACTTGAAAGGGGGTCGATTAGATTAGAGTTAAAAAACAAATTTCTCTATTACAGAGCAAAAGAGCTATAGATCCTACGTCTCCTAACCATTTAATGCTAAAAGGTTCTAAACGTCATTGATTATAAAAAAATAACAAATTAAATGACATATATAATTAAATAAATACTAATTAAGATCTAACTACCTTCTTGCTTCCTTCATCATGTATATAAGAATAACCAAAAAAAGGAGCTATAACAAGCTTGATTTGGGTCCATCTACATTTTATAAGAAAGACCATGCATGTATATCAGTTGCGCTCTCGAAATTTCCAGAAATCGGTTTTTCCATGTCAATTTCTCATCTGAGTCCACTAACATTTGTTCTTCATATTCCAAAATCCTTTTCGGTACCATACACATGAAGCTTCAAACAAATCGTAGCATTCGACCAATAAATTCGAAAATATAGCAAAGTAAAACATTACGCAAAATGAGAATGATAGCTTCGTCTCACACCAAATTCCACTAAAAAATTTTCCAAAAAAAAAAGGGAATGCCACAAACCAAGACGACTCATCGAAATACATGAAAATACTCAAAAAGGTCTCACCTATGCGATTTCATACAGGAGCAAAGATAACTCAAATAAAGGATCAATTCCAATATGAGCTCACTAACATTAGCTCTTCATGCTCTAAAATCCATTTTTTTAACCACAAAAATTAAGCTTCAAACATTTTTCATAATTCTTACGATAACTTACAAAATAGAAGAAGGAAATAAAATGTTTTTTTCAAAGAAAATGTTTTTTCAAATATTGATGAAATAAAATGTTTTTTCAAATATTGATGGATCTTACTTTGTTTTTGGCCTTTTATTTTTTATTTTTATACTCCACGGGCGAGAGTGCAGAGCTTCAGCTCAGATGAATGAAGTTGCCCATAAAAAACTAAAATGTAGATGAAAATAATATGTAGGGGAGAGAAGAAAAACAAGAGAAACTTGTTGTATATTTTTCCTTATTATTTTGAGCTCAACATATGGATATATATATAGGGTTGGAAAAGACGTTACAAAACCCGTAATTAATTCCGTAACGTTCGTCATAAATTTTGTAACGTTCCCCATAATTATATGGCCGTTACACATATTTTTAATTGCTAATTAAAACATGTTTTAATTACAAAAATTTATTATTATTCATGAAGGCAAAATTGTCTTTTCTTAACAAAATATCTAACAGTCCCCCCCAAAAGGCAATATTGACTGAAAACTTAAAAATCAATAAATAAATTAATAAATCACAAAATGAAAATAGGTTGGGCAACCTTTCGTATCGTGAATTCGGGAGAGGTAGCTTTCGGCTTTGAACCTTTCCTTAGTGAGTTCATCGCCACCTGAGGGACATAATGGACTAGGCCTTGAATTAGGCCCCTTTAATCAGGTATTGATGAAAACACACACAATACGCTTCATCTATTGAGCAAAGCGGGTTGAGCGTTAAAGGCCATGCTCACAATAAACCGACTCATGAGAGTTTCTAGGGGTTAGCCCAGCCCCCCCTAACCGCGGCCATCACGGTTCCTCTCACGTAGGTAAGTCCTCAAAGGGTACTACAGCTGTTTATTTAATACCCCCCACAATACACGCGTTGGACTTATTAAGAGTAAAACTCAGCCTAGCCAGCTGTATCATAAGAGCATCGTCATCATAGAGAAGGGGTAGTAGCAAATGCTACATAATGATATATAAATATATCTAGGTCGATGCTCCACACGAGTGTCACTAGTCCAGCTTGTTTCTACCACATTGAACCGACATTGGGACTACGTCTCCAAATAAGGGTTGGGTTGCCGCTGTCAGTGACCTCATCTATGGGCTTAACCCCATCTCCCTCGATGAATCCAGAACCACACTCCTGGATAATCCCTTAGTCAAAGGGTCATCAAGATTCTTTTCACAGACTTTACAAAGTCTAGAATCATAACTTTGCCTAGCAGGCGTTGTATTTATTTATCAAGTTCTTATTTTGTAATTAGTCCATCATATTGTTTGAAATTGACATTAGGTCATGATCTATGATCATAAAAGATCATAGTCTATGTCTGAAGAGATTGACCTTAATATCTGAACATTTCAAACTAATGTGGAACTAAAAATTCTGCAGTTATGCATATGCACATACATGAATGAAATTAATAATAGATACATGCAGAGCATAATAGGATTTCGTATCTTAAAATATATTTTCGTATCTTAAAATATATTTCATACTTCATAATTCAAATGCATAAAATTTTTAAAATTATTCTATTATAAGAGGTTACAAATTGGTTGCCTACAAAGGAGACCGTCCAAATTTAAATCGGTTGCCTACAAATGTGACCTTCCAAATTTAAATTGGTTGTCTACAAAGGAGACCTTCCAAATTTATGTTGCCATTTTCTAGTACCGCCTCTTATACAAATAATAATAATAATAATATTTGACATACGTGCTTTAAATTTTTTTCAAGTGCATTCTTGCATAAAACATTATAATTAATCATAAAACAAATGCAAGTTATCTAAAAGACATATGAACATTTATTACAATAAAAGTGATGAACTTTTAATATAATTCACCATATAAAATAGAATTTTAAAAGATGCACCTCTTTGATTTGGTTCGCTCATATATTGATCATTTATCATTAGACAATATATGATGCAAGAAGCGTAATTAAATAAATACATATGAATTTTTCTCATAATTCTGGTCCTCTTATTCCAAACCAAAAACTCCTAAAGTGAAAAGATTAAAGTTTTACCCGGGTAGTTAGCCAGGTAAGGATAGTAATAGAGGTTGATCAAAGATCAATTAAGTACCTCGTTCCTTGCAGAGTGCGTTGCAGAGTGCGTTACGCAACCCTTAAACCTTGCCTTAGACACCAACTAATCCAAGAAAACTTAAATCGGTTCACTCAATGAGTTTTTGTTCCTTAACAGTATATAGAAACTTTAAATTATTTCCTGCAAGCATTTAATTTGCCTAGCAACTATACTGCAAACATATGTTGGATAAGGTCGAGGAGGGGTTTACCTATTGATGTTCAAACCTCATGATTTTCATGTCTTGAGAGTAAAAACTCATCTGCTACAGACAACTGTCACTTAAGTTGCTGAACAAATCTGCATTCACTTTTACCACCTTCTGTACTAAGCTTATTAAATGCATAAGCACTCCAAAGTATGAAATTATTAATAATAGAAGGTACCATATTGATAGGTTAAAGAAATGAAAGCATTAAACCATGAAAAAATCCAGATATTTCAAAGCATCTATTTTGTTTTCTTTATTCTTGTCAAAACCATGCATATGAGACTTTCAAACATAAATAAGTATTAAAAGCTCAAATTATTTATTGGTAATCATCAACGTTCAAATACAGAGCATATTTTCTTAAAAAAAACATTTTGAACAGAGAAATAATTCCTCCTTAACAACATATAGTGGAGGTAACCTCATTTTGTACTTAAATTGGCGATCTGTTATCAATTAATTATAAAATCAATTACAAGTTGCAATTAATTGTAATTATTTAAGCAATAATTATCAACAATTAAAAAAAATACAATAAATGCAGTAATTAACAGTAATTAAAGCAATTAATCACATGTTTAAGGTTATTTTGGATGAACAGTAACAATTTTAACTATTTTTTCCGAATTAACAGAAATTATTCAGCAATAATTAAAAGCAATTTAGTAGCAATTTCCTTTTTGTTTTTTTTTAATTCGGATGAACAGTAACCATCTCGAATGAACAGTAACTTTAAAATAATTTTAGATTTAAATCAAAGCTATAAACTTCTCAATCTTCTAGATTGTTGGGAATTATCAAATAAATAAAGTTTATAGCATGAATTTAAACCCGGAAATTAAATAAATAATACATCAAATATAGATAATATAAATTAGAGAAACAGGCCTGACGGGAGCAGTCGTGTAAACACTGCCCTAGAAGATTGAGGACCCGCCTATCGCCCTGGCGCAGATGATCCCTTCTCCCCTAGCGGTAAAAACCCCCGGAAACGGCCCGGCCTCTGCACTCGGGCGAGAGTGCAGAGCTTCAGCTCAGATGAAGAAGTTGCCCATAAAGTAAAACTAAAGTATAGATGAAAATGATATGTAGAGGAGAAAAGAAAACAAGATAAGTTTTCCACATTTTTCTTCATGTTTCTTGAGCTCAACATATGTTGTTTATATAGGGGTTGAAAAGAGCCGTTACAAAATCCCTCAATAAATTTCGTAACGTTCGTCATAATGTATAGTCATTATGCCCATTTTAATTACAAATTAAAACACATTAAAACATATTTTAATTGCATATTTTAATTACAAAAATTTATTAGAATTCATTAAGGCAAAATTGCCTTTTCTTTAAAAATATCCAACACTTCTTACATGTTTTTATTAAGATGAGTTAAGGAAATTACATTAATTACAACCAATCTTTAATTTAGTTTCAAATTAATTTAACATCATCTGTGCTTGAAGGATACCTTTATTTTATGTGTTCTTAATTAATTAATTTATTTTTTTATTTATGAGATAACAAGAGTAACTGGAATTTAGTAAGGTACTAGAATCACTCCACATATTACAATTAGTTCTTAATTCAATTGGCCTGTTGCATGAGGGTATTCAAATTCTATGCATTACTCAAACTAGTATGTACCTTTGCACGACAGCTTATTTTTTTCTAGCATTGTATTTTAAATTTGTGTTTCTCTAAGTTTTAATATATTTGATTTGATTATTGTATACTTAAAATAAAAAATTATAAATTATTTTAAATTTTTATGTTACCAAAAATATTGTCATCTGATGCTTATACATTCTTCTTCTACTGAGTTGCGACTGTAGTTTAAGAGATCTCGCATTTCACTCATAAAAATGATTATTATGAAAATCATTCATGATTGGAACTTTCTATTGGTGTTCGTACTATATAAGGGAATAGCTTAACTAAATCCAATGTCAAAGCATCATCAATTGCTATAGATTGCAACATCCTGTGTATGTACTACTGGTGAAACTTGTAATCACGAATGAAATTGCATTGATATCGTCATGATAACATATAATATTTAGTTTTAACACGTAAACTAAATATGCATACACTAGTAAAAAATCGTATATTCTAGACGGAATAATCTAGACGGAAATTTTTCCGTCTAGTTCGTATTAAACTAGACGGAAAATTTCCGTCTAGAATATTCCGTCTAGAATAATTTATTCTAGACGGAAAATTCCGTCTAGAATAGTATTCTAGACGGTTTTTATAATTTTATTTTTTTTAAATATAATCAGATATCCTAGACGGAAATTTCCGTCTAGGATACACTCTAGACGAAAATTTCCGTCTAGGCTGTTTAGGCTGAGATTAAAAAAACCCAATTCCCCCCCCCCCCCAAATCGCCCCGCCCCCTGAGCCCAAAATTTGATCCCAAAATCCTCCCCCCCCAAATCGAAATCCCCCCGCCTCCTCAGCCCAAAATTTGATCCCAAAATCCTCCCCCTTCTACTTCTCCTTCTCCGGCCCCTCAGCCCTCCACTCCTCCGCCTCAACCCTTCACCTTCTCCCCGATCCCCTCAGCCCTCCACTCCTCCGCCCTCGACCCCTCCACCTCCCCCTCAGCCCTCCACTCCTCCGCCCTCTACACCCTCTCCTCTCCCTTCTCCGGCGACCTCACCCTCTCCTCCCCCTTCTACTTCTCCTTCCTCGACCTCAGCCCTCCACTCCTCTGCCCTCGACCCGTCCACCTTCTCCCCGATGCCCTTCTCCCTCTCCCCCGAAACCCTAACCCTAACCCTAACCCTGACCCACGCCTCCTCCTTCCTACTGACCTTCGCCACCTCCCCCTCCTCTTCGGCCCTCCAGTGGCTGGCCGCCTCGAGGATGAAGTTCGACGGGTTTATGGACTCAATGTCGGGGTTTACTCAGTTTACAATCGAGGAGACGACTATCTCGAGCAAGCTGTGTCTTGTTGGTGACGCTCCAAGAATCGGAAGGTGAGTTTGTCTTTGATTTCTTATGTTAAATTTGAGATCTAATATGTTTGGAAAATGCTGCTGCTACAGTTAGAGAGAAAAGAAGTAGATAACTGGGGCTTTTAATTTGTCACTCAATTATATATATGTTTGATTCCAGCAGAGACTTGGAAGGGGAATTGAATGGGGTACTAATTAGTTATCTTGCATACTAAATCAAACTACTTATTCACCTTTTTATTTGTGTATTCATTGCTATTACACCTTTAGATAAGTGTTATTCTTATATATAGAAAGGGGATTTCTGTTTGTTTCATCATACGTTAAGATAAATGCTCTGTTATTAGAGTCTTCAGCATATGAATGATGGCTAAGAACAATCCTTGCTGTGAACTTTGTATTTGCTGGGAAAAGGTAGGATTACGGTTATTAGAGAAAGATTGATAATTTTAGCATCGCCGGACCATCGCTATGCTTGGCCAGGACTTTATATTCGATGGTTGCACAATCCTAGTTCATGGTTTCTCACGAGTTGTGTTGGAAGTGCTGAAGACAGCTTTAATTCCATACCATAAGATGGCAGTGGAGATAGCGGAATCATTTGAAGGATTCTTCATCGAACATATTCCACGGCTACAGAATACCTATGCAGATGCGTTGGCCGCATTGGCCGTGTCACTAGCGCAGCCTCCCGAAACAGAGCAGTTTGTTACGGTAAGAACTCACCAACTCCTAGTGCCGCTTTACAGTGAAGATGCCGAGGAAGAAGAAGTTCAAGAGGTACACGCTACTCAAATCGAGTTCGAACCACGAGATTGGCGTTTCCCCATCATCGACTACGTCCTGCATGGAATCTTGCCAGAAGATGTGAAGGAAAGAGAGTCAATCCGGCGAAGAGCACCCAGATTCTACTACAATACAGAGAATCGAACGCTATACCGCAGGGGGTACGATGGGTTGCTATTGCGTTGCCTATCAACCAAAGAAGCTGAAGAGGTCCTTAGGGAAGCGCACGAAGGAGAGTGTGGCGCACATCAACCTGGTCCTAAGCTTTATGACCGCATCAGAAGAATGGGGTATTTCTGGCCTTCCATGATGAGTGATGCGATTGCATATGCCCGAAAGTGTGATGCATGTCAAGTGCACGGGAATTATGTACACCAACCTCCGGAGCATCTGCATCCTTCGGTTACGTCATGGCCGTTCGAGACTTGGGGAATGGACATTGTTGGTCCTATAAATCCTCCGTCAGTCAAAGGCGACCGGTTCATCTTGGCAATTACCGATTACTTCTCCAAATGGGCCGAAGCAATTCCACTCAGAGAAGTTAAGACGAGCAACGTCATTGGATTCATCAAGCACCACATCATCTATAGGTATGGTGTTCCAAGACGAATCATACATGACAACGGTCCTCAGTTTGTCAGCAACGCCTTCATAAGGTTCTGCGAAAAGTTTAAAATTCAGGACATCTCGTCGACGGCGTATAATCCTACAGCGAATGGATTAGCTGAAGCCTTCAACAAGACCATCATCAAACTCTTGTCAAAGATCGTGAAGACCAACAAACGAGACTGGAATGACAAGCTTGGCGCAGCTCTATGGGCCTATCGGACCACGGTGCGCACACCAACGGGAGCGACCCCGTATTCACTGGTATACGGATGTGAAGCTGTTCTTCCATTGGAGATCCAAATACCATCTCTTCGGATCGCTCTTTCAACCCAGATGTCGACCGAAGAACAACATCAGAAACGCCTCGAAGAACTCGAGAGGCTTGATGAAGAGCGCCTGGAAGCTCAACAGCATATCGAGTTTTACCAAGCTAGAATCTCTCGAGCCTTCGACAAAAAGGTTCGACAAAGGAGTTTCAAAGAAGGAGATTTGGTTCTAGCTGTGAAACGGCCTATGATCCTAAACTCCAAGAAGAAGGGTAAATTCGAACCCAAATGGGAGGGACCATTCGTAGTGGAGACAGTCTATTCGAGTGGCGCCTATCGCCTTGTCACCAAAGATGGCGACCGGCTCATGATGCCGATAAACGGCAAATTCCTGAAAAGATACTATCCTTAGTATCTTTTTGGATAACCAATGCATCGGGAAGTTCCCGGAAGAATACCACATGGGTATTCTTAGGGATAACCCGGTCATTGTGGAATTGACGAATAAGAACTCTACATTCGAACTCTGAAGGTCAGAATGTCTCTTCTTATTCTCATCAAAATTTTCCAACTCTTATGAGTTACTTTTGTGAGATGAGATCTAATCCTCTGATAGGTTAATCTTTCCTCACCAAACCATCCGCTGATCAAATCAAACGACAGTGGACCCACCAACATTTCCATCTGCCAGTCATTGGCGTATCTCAAACTCCAGTTTGGTCAAACCTTCCTACAGTTAGGACCAAAGCCAAAATCCCCTCTCGATTCCTTCCATGAACGAGAGGTCCACTTGAAACAGTCAAACCTATAAAAGTTAGGATTGTTTCCGATCTCGCTTAGTCAAGCCTACACATGGTCAAGACTAAAGTCGAGTCACTCCTTTTCGATAAACGAAAATCCACCTTTGTCCCCTTTTTCCACCAAACCTATAAAAGTTAGGGTTGAAATCGGGTCTTCTCCTCAATAAATGAGGGGTTCTTTGGGTTCAAATGACCAATCCTATAAAAGGTAGTGTCGTTCGAACTTTTCCGATTCTCGGAGTGGAGATCCCACTCTTAGTTTCATCCTGCAGGATTCTGGGGGTGGAGATCCCACCTCGAGTTTCCTTTCCGCCTGAAGATAGAATATAAAATTCTTCCTCTTCGGCAACGGGAGATAGAATATAAAATTCTTCCTCTCTCGTTTCTTTTCCACCGGGAGATAGAATATAAAATTCTTCCTCTCCTCGGACCTTTCCGATGCTCGGAGTGGCGACCCCACTCCCAGTTCATCATTCCGGGTGCTCGGAGTGGAGATCCCATTCCCAGTTCATCCTTCCAGATACTGGGGGTGGAGAATCCCACCTCGAGTTTCTTTTCCAGCTGAAGATAGAATATAAAATTCTTCCTCTTTAGCACCGGGAGATAGAATATAAAATTCTTCCTCTCCTCGGACCTTTCCGATGCTCGGAGTGGAGATCCCACTCCCAGTTCATCCTTCCAGATACTGGGGGTGGAGAATCCCACCTCGAGTTTCTTTTCCAGCTGAAGATAGAATATAAAATTCTTCCTCTTTAGCACCGGGAGATAGAATATAAAATTCTTCCTCTCCTCGGACCTTTCCGATGCTCGGAGTGGCGACCCCACTCCCAGTTCATCATTCCGGGTGCTCGGAGTGGAGATCTCATTCCCAGTTCATCCTTCCAGATACTGGGGGTGGGGAATCCCACCTCAAGTTTCTTTTCCACCGGGAGATAGAATATAAAATTCTTCCTCTCCTCGGGCCTTTCCGATGCTCGGAGTGGAGATCCCACTCCCAGTTCATCATCCCGGGTGCTCGGAAGGGAGATCCCATTCCCAGTTCATCCTTCCAGATACTGGGGGTGGGGAACCCCACCTCAAGTTTCTTTTCCACCGGGAGATAGAATATAAAATTCTTCCTCTTCCTCCTCCTTATTTTGACACAACTTTCAACTTCCAATCCGCCGCACTTTGCACACGTGCGTGGGAATTTTATCCCGCAATTCCTAAGTAGGGATAAGTCAACACCTAACACGTGTTGCCGGGTAGCCTATTTCCCGTAACAATGGGCTCAAAGTCTACGTATTTCGGAAGTCGTCAGCAGCAAGTCTAAGCGGAGTCTCATTCCTTTAGCACAACGCGCGGAGTTACATACGGAACGGATTTCGATAATCCGCATCTAGCCCGATCAAACGCGTGATCGGTAAAGGACATCCAAACCCGTGAAGGGCTGGGGGCTTTTGCCAAAACCCCAAAGGTCTAACTTCTAACACGCGCTTGCCCCGGCGTAGTCTATTCCCGTGAGAAAGACGAAGCCGCTTATGTATTCAATGATCATAGCCACAAAAGCCTCAGCAGAGTTTACCTCTCTCAGCCCACAACTTACATGCGGAACGGATTTCGACAATTCCGCATTGCTAGCCCCGATTCAACGGTAATCGGTAAAGCGCCCCACTCAAACCCGTGATGGCTGCGGCGTTGCCAAAAATCCCATAAAATCTGTCATTGCGCGAAGAGATGCAGAGAAAACACAAAAGAAGCAAATGCGGATTTTTCTATTAATAAATCAAGATCAAAAGCATACACAAAAAGCTCCGTTAGTCCGAAGGCAACTGGCGCGCTGAGCAATACGAGACTTATAAGCTAAAAAGTCTATCTACGAACTCCGCTCAAGCCCGCTTGCAGATCAGCTCGAGCAGGACTCCTCAGAATGCGCTTAAAATTCCGCCTGGCTTCGCCTCTTCAGCTTCATCAGTCTCTTCCCCTGAGTAGGATCCCAGCTTCTCGAGTCCCCCCATCCTCACTGAGAACGCTCTAGTCCAAGCAGCGTCATCTGCAATAAGAACAGCAGATCTCCTCAGCCGCGCTTGCAAAGCCTCTCCTCAACCTAGCACCTCCTTCGCGGTTCGCAGTCCGAAGAACGGAGTAGGCTCAGTCTCTATCCGCATCTTTCCTCGCCACGACGTCTATCTTAGCTGCGCAATGCGTACCCGTCATGTGACTGAAGCTCGCACCCGATGGAGGGATCTCAAGTCACGCCACGTGTGCCATCCTAAGCTCCAACTGAGAAGACACGAAAGAAGAAGTTCCCGCGTAACCTCCAGTTCCTTCAACTCTCGTTATCTCTGCACTACCAGGGCGGCCGAAGATCAGCAGTGAAGGAATCAGCAGCTTCTGGTATCCTTCTTCCCTCATTCATCGTCATGTGGCGAGAAGAAGGAACGCCAGCGAACTTGATCGAAGCCGCGCCTCCTCGGTGATAGCGAAGCTTCTCGCATTCAAGCCCATTATACCAGGCGTGAAGCAAGCCTGACGGTGCCGTACGAAAGCCTCCCTGTCAGGTATCCAGTATCGGCCCAGAATGGCTACGGACTACGCCTCGCTGCAAAGATCGAGCGAGATCCTACAAACAAACAACTTGGAAGCCCTCAGTGTGAACATCGAATATTTGGAAATGGAAAGTCAAAAGGCAATGTTCGGAGCATACGTGCCCAACGCGACGCTCCCTGTCGCCGCGTTGAGGTCCGACCCGCGGCTCTGCAGACATCTTAGCAGGAGAAGGTTTATCAGCCACCTGCAGGCGGCATTGCCCATACCACTCGGCCAAAGGTGAGGAGGCACCATTTACTTGATAGGCTTTCAGTTCCTGAGTAACCTGCTAGTGGTATCCGCACCAGCCGCCCGGTCCTACAGTGACCACTTCCTACGCTTAACCAAATGGAAAAAGTAAAGCAGAATCGGGACAAGAAAATCGTTATTGCATACCTGCATTCCCTCGTCCTCAGATACAGCCGCCGGCATGCCAAGAGTCATAAGAGTATCAGCTACAAACGGCTGGAGGTCCTTTATGATGGCCACTCTTCTTCATTTAGTCAAAATGAAAAATTAGGACCAATGAGAAGGATTGAGATAGTTACAGTCATCTACATACCTGTAGATCCTTCACCCGTAGCATTTGAGGGATGCCAGGAGTCATATGAGAATCAGTCCTAGCTGGCTGGTCTTATGATCGGCACTCAATATATTAGTTCAAAAGCCAGGAGGAACATAGGAAAGCCTACAATATCCTTGAATCGTATGCATACCTTGCAAGCCCGTCATTCTGAGGCCCAAACTGGATATGCCCCAGGCGATAGATACCCGAGGGCTAACTCCCAATCAGTTTGAGGCGCCTGCGATAGTGCCAATCATTCATTAGTCAAATGTAAAAGATCGGCCAAGCAAGGAGAATCAGATATAGTACGCGTAGACGAATCATTCCCAAGGAATTGGGTCTCTCGGGCTTCCTCTGCGAAGTTATGGCCTCTCAGCCCAACAGTCAGCTAATAAACCGCGCATCCGGCTTCGCAGAACCTTGGCCCCTCCATTGCAACATCTGCAGGCATAACCTGAATGTCATGAAAGATGAGGAAAAGCCTCAAGAAAATACTTTCAGCAAAACGAGAAGCGGCTCTTCTTCCCAGGCTAGAGGAAAATGACATGAAATAGTGGACGCTTACCTGAACAAGGGACTACCTGGCTCAATCATTATTTCATCTGCTCAAGGTCGATGTTCAGATCAATGCACCAAGTCCGACCCGTCCGGCTGAGAGCCGCTTCACACATTTGTTGCCCACAAGGCAATCCATCGTTATCAAGCCCACCAGGGACACCGGACCCCGGGTGGGCATTTCGCGCCCTCTTCGAAGAACCCTGAAGCACGAAACATGCGCTTACAAATTAACAAAAGGCTAAACAACCCTTGGACAGCTAAGCAGCATTGAATGTTTACCTCCCCCGCCCATCCGGCAGTGCTCCCTAAGTCCACTCCATAGGACGCTGCAGCCGTCATGGCGACTTTGTGGGCGGTCTTTCTTCCTCTTTCAGGGCGCACAACCCTTCGCAGGCGCCAAACAGCGAACATGCGCAGGCCTATCACACTTTCAACTGTGTAGGAGCCTGCGTGGCCTCATTGATCATTGGCTGCCCTACCTAAAGTGGACAATTACGCCATTTCAATAAAAAAGAGCCTGCTGCATTTATAAAAAGGAAAATTAAGCAGAGACAGGACAAACCGGTATTGAGATCCCCCTCTGCCGGTATCTGCATCCACATACTCTTCCCGATGGTCAGACATCTCGTCAATCGTCACCGCGTAGGGCAGAATCCTTCTTCGTCTGAGACAAGGCATTTGGCATGCACCTCTCTTCTCCCGCTTTGAGCTCTGCGACCCAGCCATCATAAGCAGCCCGGACCGCTGTACTCAGACTGCAACTCTTGAGAGGCTCCTTCACGCTGACTGGACTCATATGCAGATATGGAACCACTTGCAGCTGAGGAAAGTGATCAGTGGCTTACGCCCCGATTTTACGAAGGAAGAGCAAAACGGGCTCCAGTGCAAGCCCCACATCGCTCCATTAGCACGCTCGCTTACGCCATCAATCAATCCTCCCTCAATCCTGCATGGCCTACGGCTCGCGATTCCAACATTACAGTGGTCATAGCGCAATGGGCGCAGCAAAAATAAAAAGGCCGGAGCGATAAAAAAAAGTGGCAACGGGAGATAAGGCCTCTATGTGGCACTTGATTCAAACTTCACCCGGAACAGCGCCAGATACCCTGACGCGGATGTCACTAACCACCGGAAGCAAACCAGCGTTCAAGAATGCCGTCCGCGTCACTTTCTGCGGTTTCTCCTATCAATCAGTGCTGCTCACCATAGCGACCCGAAAAATGCGGGAAAGCCACTTAAGAAACTGCCCAGCTTTTACCGCGACTCGAAAGCTCGCGGCCTGCAACATTCATCTGCAATTTGGGCCAAATCCATGTTACAGTTTCTCCAACAGCTGCATGAAATGAACAGGGACATCTACCAACTGTCCTGCTAGTCAGCGCCGACATCAAGTCGGCGGCGGTGAGAACGAGGCCACGCCATCAGATCAAGCGTAAGGAATCCTCGCACCTTCCAGGATTAGTAAGCCTACAGTCGATGGTCAGCAACCCCTCTGTGTAAAGCCACTAGCCAGACACCTAAGCCCGCAGTGGATGCTGCGGGGGATGGGAGGTGGAAACCATCGCTGCGAAGCAGGGAAAGCCCTCTCTCCCTGTAAGCTAGCCTGAACTGCCAGGCGAAGAGCAACCTCCGATAGCTTAGAGCGTCCGAAGACTGGCGCGGCGACAACACATTTCTTTATCCATGCCCAGAAGAGCAAGGTAGCCTGCTAGTAGAGTCCGAGACCCAATGGATTCTGCGCATTGAAAGAGAAAGAATAAAACTTGCGTTCCCGCAGGCCGAAAGCTCCCTCAGCACGAAGGCAGTGTGATAAAGACTTGAGCCTCGTTCCTTCTCCAACAGGCTCATCTTAATGACAGACGGGCGCTTCAAAACGTCTAACTCAGAACGGAACTCGTCGGAGTTACCCTCCAAGTTCCTGCGAACAAATAGCAAGCTGCGACTGCCTTCAAGCCTGACCTTCCTTTTCGCTTATTTGCTGTGAGGAGAAGTCAGGACCAAGGAAGCTGGCTGATAAATGGCCAGGTAAGATCCCAGAGAGTGTCATACATGTCTGCGCAGTATCTTTCTTCATACACTCAGCCCTGCTTGCGTTATTAGCGGAAGCTACTCCTGATACGGACAGTCCCCCCATCGGAAAAGAACGCCGAAACATGGGTGCATCTCGCATGCAACGGCCACCCTTAGCCTCACCTACCACTGGTCAGAAAGGCTGTTGCTATTCGGGCATATAAAGTCTCCAGCAAAGCCAAGAAATGGCCGACAGACTAACTGGCCGCATTCCCGTACATAAGTAGCTCGTATGGGTTGCCCATTATTAACCCACTACTCTTCAGATCCCCTCCCAGCGCCGCCAATGACGAAATCCTAGTCATTGCCGCGCCACCACCCTTTTGCGCTTAGCGAGGAAACGCCCAGCCCATAGCATCTTGCCGGCCACTCGGTTGGAGGTAATCGCTCTCCCCAGAAGAGCCAGACGATTTACCCACTAGTAGAGGGCAAGCTGCTGAGCGTCTTCACCTGCGGGGCGCAGTATCAAGGCCCCGTTGATCCCTGGGGCCCCAAGACCGCGAATATGGTCGATCACCCCACCCAGAACCAGGGGTCTTAGCAATGAGCAGCGTATATCCACACGCCGGACTCGCTCAGCGCATCCTTAGTAAGCATCCCAGGACATCTGTCCCGCCTCACGGCCTGTCTCCTAAAATGGTAAAAGAATATTGCGGCCGCAATTGATTGCGATGTATAAAAGCAGCTCCTCCATCACGAGCCAGCCAGTCCTCCCTCTCCAAGACGTTCAGGCTGTATAGCGCGGGTCTTCGACATTATCCCGAACAAAAGAAGCTGCTTGCTGTTAAAAGCTGAGTGAAGTAGACACAGCGGTTAAAAGCTGGCGCTCTGTGTATAAGCTGGCCGCAAAGCAATGGCGCCCTCCTTCCCAGTACTAAACGGCAGGTAATCCGTAGCAACGATCCTTGGGCTCAAAACTGTCTGCGGGAATGGGCTAATGACTTGCCACAATGGGAAGTGGACGGAAAAAAACTCCCCCCCTCTCCGCCCCCCCCACGGCCCTACAACCTGCATTGGCTACATGAAGCAGGAAGACTACCCGCGGGGAATTCAACTGCCAATAAAATACAAAAGATAGAGTCGAGCAAAAATCCGTCTCATACAGTAGAATGATAAGCTCCATTCACGGAATAATTGGAGAGAGCACGCATTTTGCAGGTGTCCCTACACCGGAAGAACGGTATGCATCCTCACTTGAACAACGTCGGCCAAACATATACTGAACTACAAGGCTTGCCTAAGACAACACTAAAATCGCACCCCAATATATCTGAAGACTTGAATTTTGCGCCTAAGCAAAACAAGTTTTCCCGAAACCTTAACTTCCAGCCCGAAAAGACGTATCTGCGTTCTTCCTTAAGACCCGCGTTAACGGATTCAGGGTCAGGGATACAGAAATTAGCAGAATGCTCACCCCTGAAGGAAAAGGGTCTTGCAGGGGAAAGACGGTGCGCTGGCGGAGGCCTCCTCCTCACTTGTGCTGCGGATGAGGGATAACTCCCCGGAAGGATCGATTTTCTGGGGCTGACGGGGAGGAAGACATCGGATAGCTCTGCAGTTTTTCTGAGAAAGCAATTCTGTCACGGTACAATATGAATTTTACACGAAATTTTTAAGAAAGGCCCGAAATTTAAGCACTTGGGGACTTAAAATTTCCTATATAATAAATTAGATTTTTACAGTTAAAGTCTAATTAAAGCTTTACGATTTTTGCTCGTCGGGCGCGCAAAAACAATTTGATCCGTTTTTTTCGCGGTCTCGTTGAATTTTTGGCTGATATTACCAAAATATACCCTTTCGTGTTCAGGCCAGAAAATTCTCAGGTTCCAAAACTAAAATGGACACGCGTAACCCGGGTCGATGATCATCACATGTTCGCCTATCAGGTATAACACCCCGTACCCACCACAATTTTTTTGGTTTAAATTTTTGCAAATAACCCTTTTTTGCAGAATTTTAGCAATCTTTGCATAAAAACCCCTCTTACAAATTTCGCACTTGGGTCTCCACATGCATTTTTATTCGCAAATTGTGATCAGTGGGCTCGAACCCCTCGGTATATGCAGCCCCAAATTCGCTGGCCCTTTTGCCAGGCATAAAACCCCTCTAAAAAAAAAATTTAGGGCCGGCTGCTTTTGCAAATAAACACCTCAAGTAACTCCTTGATCCTATTGCATAAAGCACCCCCAACCATCCCTTCATCAAGTGGACATAAAACCAATACCCGAAATTTCAGTTCCACTTTTATGCAAATATAACCCACGAAATTTCAGTCCCTTTTGCCAGAATAACGCCCCCCAAAATCTCGGCCATTTCACCTCTCTTGCCACAAAACTCCAAGAGCATATTTTCATACATAAACTCCTATCTACCAAGCCATAAAGATCAATCTTTTAAAGCCAAAATAAGAGATTTGAAGCGGAGGAATTTTACCCAAAATCAAAGAAGCCTCTTTCGGGCTCTGCGAAATGAATTGAAAACCTTAAAATAGCAGGCGGTGTGTAGAGGAGAAGGAGATTTCGCAATGATGGGTACCCGCCCAAAAATTCCAACCATTGCCGTTGAGGAATGATGCTTCTTCAAATGGAGCGCGAGCTTTGGGGTAAGAGAAGAACCTTTCAGAAAACCGAATAAAACGGGGTCGGCGGAGTTCCGTTTTATTGCCGGAAGCCTAAATAGGGAGGAGTTCCTTTGAAATTGAAAAAGAAGGCGCGGCGGAAACATAAAACAAAAGGGGGGTTAATTTTTGAAACAAAAACAAGGAAAAGCTAAACAAGCCAAAAGGGAGAAAAAAGACAAAGCAGATGCGAGGAGTGTTCTCGGCCCCAAAACCGAAGACACCCTTAGGTGTCTCGGCCTTTTGGCCGCAGACAACCCCGAGGTGTCTTCGCGCCTTTGCCGAGACACCCGAGCTACACGCGTTGCGTGCGGCCTTTGGCACCGAGACACCCCAAGGTGTCTCGCCCAAAGGGGCGAGACACGCCCGGCGTGTTTTTAGGTTCCTGTTTTGTACCCTATTTACGCCTGTTTTTAGGACCCGAATTTTCCGCCCGGTTTCGTCGGATTAATTGGATGTTTTGGTTGTTTTTGATGTAAAAATCAACACCAATCAACATCTCCGATACACGAAACCCTAAGTGTGTCAACGCCTGGTTTCAAGCGCTTTAACCTATGTGTCAACGTTGCCATTTCAACTTGCCTTGTTTTCTCACCAGAGTTGATTTCAAACTGTTCTCACTGATTTGAAAATACCACACCAATTTCAACTTTGTGACTTCCATTCGTTATATACCCTAAGTATTACTTGCCTTCGTTTTTAACTCTTGTAAAACCTAGTGCCTTTCAACTCCAGTTCAACTCTTTGCTTTACAAAAATTCAACGTTTTTTCACTATTCCCTAACGCCTAATGTCAACTCCATTTCAACTTTCTAACCCTATTGTCTTTCATCACGCCACTTCAACGCGTTTTTTCCACAAAAATCAACTTTGACTATTCTAAACCCTTAATTTTCAACTCTCCATGTCAACTCTTAACACCCGTATTCATCTCAACTCCGATTCAACGCTTGTTCTACAAAATCAACTTTTACTATTCGTTAAACCGCTGTGAAGGAGACTTCAACTTCCCATTCCCCAACTGTACTTGGTAAGAACCGTACGTTGCGAGCGCGTTCAACTCCCATTCAATGTCGTCTTTTTCCGAGATCAGTACGTCAACTTTTGTACTTAATCCTGAAACAGTTCTAATTTCCTTTCCACATTCACCTTTTCAATGCCTAACTAACCCGAGAGTGATATTAACTCCATTCAATTCTGTGCTTGGCCACAAATTACAACTTTAAGTGATTTTGAACGTCATCTCTAAACCGACTGAGAGAAATGTGATCGAACTCCCTAGAGCTTTCCTACTCGTAACCCTAGTTTCAACTCCCAATTTTTTTTCCCAGATCAAGGATTGGAGTGGTTACTGTCGATTGGCTGGATCAAGGTGGATCTGGTGTTCTTGGGGAGTAGGGGTGGTACGAGGGTCTGACATGGGGAGGAGATCAAGGGAATGCGAGTCTCAGAGAAGATTAATCATTCACGAGACTGTATAGCACGTGATGGAGGATGAGATGGTGAGTGAATAATCAGGGAGGGTGATGAGGTGGTGTAGCTAAAGTTCAAAACTGCAAGTGATGGGCGGAGCAAAAACGTCAACGTGACGAATTAATCTTCGAAACCCTAACTGAGGCGTCAACGCGACGTCAACGCGTAACCCTTAGGTCAACGCCACGTCACACTCGCGTTAAGACGTCACGGCATAAATGATCAATATTACGTGGGTCTGACTGTGAAGGTTGACGGTGGAAAACTCTAAGGGTCAA
>NC_033800.1:413815-414325 GCF_001876935.1 Asparagus officinalis | reverse complement strand
AGGGCCATTCGTGGTAGAGACGGTCTACTCGAACGGCGCCTATCGCCTCGTCAAACCGAACGGCGATAAAATCGTGATGCCCATCAATGGCAAGTATCTGAAGAAGTACTACCCCTAGTTCTCCTTCACAAACTCCCATGAGTGCACGAGTCTAAACTGGTCCTCGCACCCTCCAACTGGTACAAGAGGCTAAACTGTTCCTACGTTACCCGCTCTGGCGAAAGCCCCTGTTGAAACTCAATTCGCCTATCTTCTCCATTGAGATGGCGGATCCACTAAAGTCGTTCATATCACGACAAACGCATCCAATTCGTCTATCTCCTCCAATGAGATGGCGGATCCACTAAAGTCGTTCCAATCACGACGTTCCCTGTCAAGTTAACATTAAACCTATGACAAGATCCACTCACTAATCCTCTTCCAAAGGATGGTGGGTCCCCTAAGTCGTTCCAATCACGACATTTCCTGTCACGTTAACATTAAACCTCTGACACAATCTACTTACCAATC
>NC_033800.1:412261-412815 GCF_001876935.1 Asparagus officinalis | reverse complement strand
GGCAGGCGAGTTGAGCGAAGAGCGAATTTCCGCCATCCTGATCGACCCTAACTCGTGCTGGCGAGTCGATCGTTAGACGAACCTGGACTTGAGTACAGTCGACGTCTACGCGGTTTAGGTTTGTGCCAGAGAACTGGGCGTGCGAGCTCTTCTCGTAGGCAAATTTCCTGTAGACCCATAGATGTATTTTTTACCGTCTACAAACTGCGAAGCAATTGGAATTGAATTTTAATCGACATAAAGGAAGAGATCGACGTAGGGATGAAATGAGGTGTTTGACGTCAACCTTGATGTCATTGCTAAGCAATCTATCTTTCTAATCTATGGTTCAATATTAGTTTCACATATATGAATAATGGAGATCTATTCAAGTTTTACCTTATCTAACATCTCAGTAACGGGTAATGGGGGACCCAGCCTCTCATCAGTTGCGAAATGGAACCCCTGAGGTGTTGGTATCTGAGGTGAGAAATTAAGCAGCGACGAAACTATGAAAGCAGTAACATAATATGAGTTCACTCAAAAAATGTTATAAATAAAATACCTTTTTATTC
>NC_033800.1:410258-411261 GCF_001876935.1 Asparagus officinalis | reverse complement strand
TGGGCTTTGAAGCCTCTAAGCTGGTTTGAACCATGGCCTTTTTAGCCCATGCAGACAATCTTTCAGTATCTTCATCTTAGATGGTAAATTACCATAACAAGCCACTCAACTTAAAACCGGATATTCAAGGAAGGAAACGGCCCCCCATCAACTTCACCCCATCCAACCACGTATATAATTGACCGTGAGATCACTTAACATCAACAGGTGGTATAAGATACATTTCTGATTAACGCGATGGTGACAAGGGAGTAAGGTGCTGACAATGTCCGATGAGTTATATGATGACTTAGACTGTGCTTTTAATGTGATGACGATTGGCTGTCGGCGAGGGGTTCCAAAATGGTTGTCTTCCATCTCGACTTTGTGAGAGGGCCGAGAAAAGGCGCCTTTTGTCTCGACCTTCGAGGGAGAGAGAGAGAGAAATCAGTGTGTCTGGATTGAGTCGGTGTATAGTCTGCTTGAGATACGTGTCAGCTAGTTGAATGTGATTAGCACTTGCTTATTTCTATGGCACAACAAATAGGAATTCTAATTTACTGTTAAAATAATATAGGACATGTGGTATTGTTTCATGTGCTTAGGTATTGTATTTTTTGGCTTTAGGAATACCACAGATTTCTCATTACGTCAAAGAGGGATTAGTTCGTATTCGGCTAGTCACGTAAAAAGCACATAACCGTCATATTTTTTGCTACATTTTAATTTGATGCTTCGTTCTGCTAAATAGTATCAGAGCTCTTCCACACCATTTGTCATTTAAAAAAAGAAGAAGAAAAAGAATCTAATCAAAAGAAATCATCCTATCTATTCTTCTATACAAATGGGAGGATCAGAGAATTACTGCTCATGCTACAGTAATTCTCTCTCCTCCCATTTGTATCCACCTCAGCTCACATTTCAAAATTCAAAACCCACCCCTATACTTCTCTCTCTTCTCACCCCGCTACTCATCTCCAGAATCCCAACGATTCCTCCGTCTCCTCTCCTCCTCCACTCCCTC
>NC_033800.1:380916-409258 GCF_001876935.1 Asparagus officinalis | reverse complement strand
CGCTCGATGGTTCCGGACTGCAGATGGGTTCTAGGCCGGGAGGCTCTCAGAATCGACTCGAAATCATCCTGTGCTGATGTCCCCTTGCTGGTCATGTTGGTGATGACCCTCGGAAATTCTCCGTCTTCAATCATTCTTCTTCTTCGTTGAAAATGCCTAGGCCTGGGTTTTGGCGTCTCCGCACTGAGTCTTTCAAAAACTGAAACTCTTTCGGGGACCGCCTTGATGCAGTTGCATTCAGACAATACCGCCCGAATGAGTTTGGAACAGGGACATTGAATTTCCTGTTCTCGGGGACTCCTCTTCCTGGTTCTATTCGTACCCCCAGCACGATAGTACAACTCGTCATTTTGACAGTCGGAGTAACCTATCGTGTGCGGGCACGACTTCTCAGGTATAACACTATCACTATCAGATGATAATGTTTCCATCTGAGGTTGGATTGCCTTCTTTGGGCTTCCAAGAGTCACACGCCTCGAAACGCGTCTTTGTGGGTGTGAATCTTGAGCGGGTTCCTGCACTTCGATGTGCAAAGTTGTGCGCTTGGGTGCCACGATTTTCTCCAAATGTTGAGGGTTGCGGCGACCCCCAGCATGTTGAATTGTTTGGGACTTCTTCATTGGCCCCAACCGTTCTTGAACTGGAGCTTTGCCTCGTTCTTTGGGAAGTGGACCGAGGCGCTCCAAAACTGACTTCTTCCTCTGGGATGGTCTTGTGGGCTCTCCCGGAACAGTTGCGGAAATCACCAGCGATTTAGGTTGATTCGCCGTAGTTTGAACTTTCGGCGGCTGCAGTTGTTGTTCCTTGGTCTGGACCGCCAAGTAACGGCGACTTTGGTTGATTCGCCGGAGTTTGACCTTGCTTAGAAGGCTGCGATGGTTGCTTTTTGGCCTGAGTCGCCACTTCAGACTTCGGCTTCCAGACTTGGCGGGTTGGTGGTGGCTTCTTCGTCACCTCCTTTTGCAGTCTTCTACGGGCTTCCTGGACTTTAGCCCGTGCCTGTGCTGACATCGCGCGGCGCTTGCGGATACGTCGTACGGTTCCGTTTGACCCGGACCCACTCCATCGTTGATGGCTTGGAGGAACCATTCTTCACTTGATGTTGAGGCTGTTTGCCTCGTTTGTTCTTCAGATCCGCATTGTAGCGGACCCCGTCAACAGACTCCATGGCCTTGGCGAATTGCTTCACGAGGCGTTGACGCTGCCTCTGGCGAGCTCTCTTAGAGAGAGTCACCACGCCTTCGATGGAGGATTTGACCTGCTTAGAGGCCGATGGGACTTCACCCGACGCAACTTCGGCGTCGATCGGGGTGAGGTTGTCGTTGGTGGCTTCAACTTCTTCGCACCAACGGACTTTTCTCCTGGAGGAGAACTTCTGGAATTTCTTGGACTTACGGGGGGAGGTTGATCCAGATGAGGACACGTACTCCTCGTACTTCTGCTGGTCGAACTCATACTCGACCTCCTCCACGACCGGGATCGAGATCCGCGGCTGCGACGCTCCGATCTCAGCAGTGAGATCGGTGGCTCCCACTGTGGTCGCCAGATTGTTCGCGGGAAAAATCGTTGCTTTCTTCATTGATTCCATTGCTATATTGAATAACAGTTTTTCGGTTATAAAAGACCCGGTCTTTTTTTAGATCCGGTTACAATGAAAATCAAAAAAGAAAATTAAAAATTACAACTTTTTCTCCTTGTGAACAAATCGCGAGCTCCTGTTATTCGGTCACTCGCTTGCGTGGGTTGTTTGCCTGCGCCGGGGTTGTTTGCCGTGGACCACCGCGCGATCTAGATCCGAACAGATCTACGCAGTATAACGGGTATTATTTCACTAAGGAAATAATAGCCGGAGGGATTATTTCACCAAGGAAACAATCGCTCGAATCTCGGGATCAAAGACCAAGCTTTGATCCGGAGTGTAACAACGTAGATCTGAGATCTCGATCCCCTCGAACTCCTGCCTTTTGTGATGCGAGTGCTTGCCGGGAATCAGATCTGGACGTCCAAGTCTTCAAGCCTTCAAAAACTCCAAGATGAGGTCTCAATCCGGCAGAGTTTCGGCTCTCCAAAAGTTCTTCCAAAAGTCCTCCAAAATGATGAATGACCCCGCCTATTTATAGGCAACCAGATCTGTGCATTTGGCACAGATCTGGGTGGCCACCTCAGGGTGGCTCGGCTCATGCCGAGCCACCCTGAGGTGGCTCGGCCTTGGCCGAGCCACCCCAGGGTGGCTCGGCCTTGGCCGAGCCACTCCGGGTTTTGCGTCCGTCGTTCGGTTGTTTCGGTCCTTGTATCCGCTTCGTCCGTGATTCGGTTATGCGGTTGATTGGTCTGAAATCGATTCGTTGACTTGATTCCTGATTTGGAAGTCTGGATCCCGATTAGGCAGTAAATCGGCTTTGGTGTCTGAGTTCGAATCCGTTATATGGTTGGATGACTCGTTGACTCCCTGGACCGTTGGTTTGATTCCGCACGCGAGTGGATTCATTCCGTCGTTCACGTGCGGTTCGTCAGCTTCGTAGCCTTGTTAATCCGCTTCGTTGCGTGTCACTTGGCTTCGGTGTTGTGGACTGACGTTCGTGCTTAGATACGTCGCCCGATGGTTCATTAGTTCGTGTTGAGCCGTGTTAAGGGACCTATAAGCAATTTTATATGCCTACAGATACCCCCTCCAAAGTTTTCCAGTCTCGTTCTTTTATAGAAGAGTCTGGAATACTTTGGATATGACTGTCCCAACCTTCAATCGGTGTAACGGGCTCTTGGAATAGCTTCTATTCTCGATTCCTTCAATCCTCCAGGCTATTCGGTGCTTTGTCGAATGCTTGAGAGGGTTCCGGTGCTGCATTTATTGTCTGACCGTTGTCGGAATTTTGAATTTGAAGTCGATTCTTGATTTCCTGGCTTTTTAGCTCGAATTAGTTGCTTCAACATGGAATTGACCATCGGTTGACGGCTTTGAATCTTCATTGTGACGCGTTGTCCGGCGTTTAACACAGTTTATACTCGTAAGTATTTTGGAGTCTACACAGTTTAAGCTCTTAAGGAGTTGGAGCGGGGAGGTCTAGTTTATACTCATACACTCCTGGGAGTTATGTTAAGTTATCCTTAAGAATATTTTTAGAAAAATATTCTCCAGAAACTTCTCAACAAAGAGGAGGGAATAGTTTATACTCGTATACCTTATTGGAGTATTCTTTAGGTTCGAATAATCTGAACCGGCCCAAAAAAAGTGCCAAAAAGGCAGTATTTGGGTTCAAAAATCTCTCCGACCCTTCCAAATATATGGTAGAGGGGTTAAATAGGTGAAGGACTGAACCGTAGGTTGATCAAAAGTCGTTTCAATGCTTAATTCAGCTCCAATTTGAATTCTGGTTCAAATTTGGTTCAAACTGGTTCAATTTGGCTCAGACTGGCTCATTCTGGTTCAATCTGGCTCAATTTGGCTCATTCTGGTCTGGTCTGGTCCAGCCAGGCTCAATCTGGCTCAATTTGGCTCATTCTGGCTCATTCTGGCTCATTCTGGCTCAATCTGGCTTGGTCTGGTTCAACCCTGGTCTGGTCTGGTTCAGCCAGATCTGGTTCAAGGCTATAAAAGGGGTTCTTTTTTTATTCTTTTTCTTTTTTTCTTCCTCTCTTTCTAGGGCCGGCCACCCCCTCCCTCTAATTTTTAATTTTCTTTTCTCACAAGCCTCTTTTCTCCCTCCAAACTTCAGATCTGTATTAGATCTAGCTTTCCTTTAGATCTTGGACTGAGAAATCCCCCAAAAATTCCAAATAAAAAGTTTCTCTCAGGCCCCTCGAGCGCGTGGTCCAAGTTTCCTTAAAGGTCTCGCCTTTATTGGATTTTGGGCTTTTCTTCAGGTAAATCCTCCGCAATCTTGATCTATTTCATGTTCGATCTAGTGTATGGAGTCGTGGGATCGCATATAAGGGTTGAGGGTGTGATTTGATGCCTCAAACTTGCCTTTTTAGGGGTGAAAATAGGATTTTTCCTTTTCTAGATCTGATCCTTCAATTTACCTTGCAGGTTTCTATGTCCCGTATGGCGAGGGGTCAATCCTCTACCATGCCGACTGATGGCGCGCCTCCCTCTTATGCCGGTGAGCCACTTTTTTCTGAAAATTTACAAATTAGTCCATTTTTTCTTGGAAATTTGCAAATTGGTCCTTTTAACCCCACGTTGTTCTCCTTGGTGAGGCAATCGGGAAGAGCCTTGATTCTCCTTGGTGAGGATCGACGCTTCAAAGATAGTAATTTTACCAATTAACCCTCTTTTTTCTAAAAATTTGCAAATTGGTCCTTTTAACCCCACGTTGTTCTCCTTGGTGAGGCAATCGGGAAGAGCCTTGATTCTCCTTGGTGAGGATCGACGCTTCAAAGATATATTTTGCTTGGTCAAAACACTATCTCATAATAAATAAAGGGGGCGTTTTGTCGCTGCGTTGTGCCTTATAAGGCAGGGATATATTGTCGATATACCCTATCTTATGAATGCACAATGTGGCCAAATCGTCTCACCCTTTATAAGGCAATGACTCTATCTTAGCTATTTGTAAGATGAGTTCAATTTCCTTTTATAATCGAGACTAACCAGTGTTTAACTGTCTATTTTGCAGTGGGGTACCCTTCTGGATCATTCCCGTCCCACGCAATATATGGACGGCGTGGCGAGCATTATTCGAACTCCAACGATCCTTCCCCTATTCCAGCTACCCCTCAGTTTGCTTCGGACACGTCGACTGAGGTTGCCCAAGTGGTGAGGGAAGGTGGTCATCGAGCTATTCGCCAGCTAATCACAGATGCGCCTTTTGTGAAGGACGCCAGCTCTACTCAGCCTCTTCGAAAGAGCGATTTCCTATTTGGTGATTCTGTCGATGACCCAGAAGCCGTATTCATTGGTGCTGAGCATTGGCTTCACAAGACCGGCAATGGCTTCATATACTTGCCGGAGATTCCTCGGCATCGTTCATTGACTGAGCTCAGATGTCAGGCTGTGACACGGGAGATGTCGTGGCGCTTGACAGAGGATCATATGAGTGTCCATTGCGGCTATATCACTCATTCGGCGGTTCCTGGTTCGTGCAGAAGTCGTGTTACCGGATTGCGTCCTGGTGTATTGGGGCTGGACGAACCACCACGTAACGAGTTCCTTGCTACCGCTTCCACCTTGAGGAATCGTCTCGCTGTTCTGGGACGGGAGATGCCAGCGACACGTCACAGGTTTTACGGTTGGGTCCACTCTTCGGACAAGTCTTGGTGGAGCCGCATGACGACATACGTCTTGAGCCGATGGGGCGAGGAGTTGCATGCTTGCAGTTTGTATGCAGCCGTTCGTGCCACCGTGTATGGCTTGCCTGTCAGTTTGAGACATTTCTGTGCTTTGTTCGAGCTATATAATCCAGACTCGAACACTTTTCTGACCCGGCAGGGGGAGTTAGGCTTGGCTCTTCACGAGATGCACAGGATTTCTGGCTTGTCCATGGGACAGATGCTATACCAGGAGTACTTTCCTTCCAGTCATGAGTTGAGCCAATTAAAAGATCGCATGCCTGACCGTTATGAGACTCTATGGGACCTCACTTGTCATTACCATATTGCTTTGGCACAGTCGGAGCCCTTAGCAAAGAGGACCAAGGTATGTGTGAGTCTGAAACAATTTGCGAACTACTTGTTCAAGAATCTGGAGAGCACTCATGGCGAGGATATTTGTGAGCTGGCCCCATTCACTCCTTCAGAGGTGAACAGTCTACTGAAGAAGATCGGCGCTCAATCTTACACCACCGGCGGTCCTGAGGGTGGCTTTCCTGCGAAGACCAAGTTCAAGTCA
Organism: Asparagus officinalis; assembly: GCF_001876935.1. Taxonomy (NCBI): domain Eukaryota; kingdom Viridiplantae; phylum Streptophyta; class Magnoliopsida; order Asparagales; family Asparagaceae; genus Asparagus; species Asparagus officinalis. The sequence goes on along the minus strand of NC_033800.1, from coordinate 403,431 downwards.
TTCTTGTGGCACGCTACCGCACCAATTCGACCAATGACACTTCTTGCTGGCTTTCTTGCTATCTGGTTGAAAAAGTGCGTGGTTCCATATCAGTCTGGCGACGCCTTGCCCTTGGAGGTACTTTACCCAGCAGTTCAGCTCGCCTATAAGAAGGAACTCTCACTTCTTCCGGTGATGGTGGCTAATATTCACCGAGGACTTCGACAGCTTTCCAGTGCGTTCACACGGAAGGAGACCGATTTACCAGGTCAGATTCCCACGCTTAAGGTGGAGCTCCCGTACGCTTATCTGATGGCCTGGTTTGTCCTTCATCGCTCGGATATGATGTCGGTGCCGAACGCCACAGACCATTCTGTTCCCCTGCTACAGTTGCTTGAGAATGGCAGGTGGGAGGGCCGCGGATTTTCTGATGTCAGACAGCAGTTGCAGGTCCATAAGTGTTGGGCATTCTCTACTTGTTTTCCGCAGTTCTCCGGTCGATATGGTGAATGCTTGATAGATGATGAGAGGCCTAGAGAGTACCGGACTTATTTAGACATCGGCTGCTTCAACTGGCTAGTGAATATTAGGCCCGGCTATCTGACTTTCCGGGTGAGGGATCAGTGCTTCATCGAACCATATCTACCGTGCCGATTCGCTCGCCAGTTTGGCTATGACCAGCTTTACATTGGGAATCCTCGTCAGCAGCTTCGTACTCATAGTGGTTTGATAGACGGTCTCCGCGCTTGGTTGTGGACCGTGACTGGCTGTACTGGTGTTAGATTTAGTCTCCCGAGTGCTGACCGGCAGTTGAACCTTACTTTCTTGAGCTGCAAATGGTTGTTAGCAGCCAACAAGACTATCCCTGTGAAGCCAATCGCAGAGTTAGAGGCTGAGGCAGCTTCCCAGGTTGATTCCCGCAGGATTCGGGAAAACGCCCGGGCACAGAGGATACGGAACAAGACTCGTCGGATTGACGAAGAGGGACAGAGGACATTCCATTCCACAGACGAGGCTTCAGGCGGGGATCCCGAAGATTACGATGACTTTTCCGAGCGAGGTTTGCACTTCATCTTTTTCTTCTATCTTCCAGAAGTGTTGAAACTGACTATGGTTTGATGTTCCAGAGACCACAGTTGCTCAGGATGAAGATTTCCGTTCTCCTCCCCAGGCGAGACCTTCGATCCCTATTGCTAGGCGGAAGAGATTGGCCCGCAAACCTCGTGTAGCTTCACGAGCATCTGACATGGATCTGGCTGGAGATGACCCTATTAGTGACAGAGGTAACGTCTACTCTTTGAACCATTTTCTTGGTTATTCTGAACATTGACTCATGCTTTTCCATTTCTATATAGGAGTGCGTGGGGAGGATGAGATGAGTCCCGATCCTGTTCCCTTATCTCCCGATGAGTCTGACCCACTACCCCCTGTAGAGAAGTCTACAGGGGTTGCTGACATTAGGGAGGAGATCAGTGTAGGACCAGATTCTGTGAGTCAAGGTACATCTATCACTGACAGCGTATTTCTTTAGATAATACATTAATGAATTTGTGTATCCTCTAACTGTCCTCTACTCCTTGCTCCTTCAGATAATTTGCAGGAGGCGAACCTTGGAAACGAAGAGGCTGATGCACCCGTGAGAGGTAACTCATTTCCATTAGTTGTAGTCTCTTCATTATTCTTTGGCACTTATATTCTTTTATGTCAGATTTCTCCATCGACGATTTTGACGAGGGAAGCCTGTTTGCGGACACTCCTATGATGCACTACATATATAGCTCACCTCAGATTAATGACCAGCTACCTGGAGACATGTTTCCTGAGTCCGCATTTGCTAACAATCCTGAGGATGGTTCCTTTGAAGGTATGTGCCTCCTGCTGAGTTGATTATAGGACTAGTCGACCTTGACTAATGCAGCTATAATGTAACGCCTCTGCGAATTCTGTTTTGAATTTGACAGGAGCTTTTGTTGAGAAAGACCATGTTGAGCCGGCTGTGCGACCAACTCCACCAGTCGATGCAGCTACAGTTGTTACATCTCCATCACCCCCAGTGACTCGAGGGGAAGGAGGTATAATTTAATTAGCTGAGCGATGCCGTTCATTTCCTCATTGAGGCTTTTGACGAACTTCTCTTCTTTGTGTAGGGCTTCCTTCTCAGCTTCATATCCTCGTTAAGGAGTTGTTATCAGGGGATGACCCTGAGAAGATCATCATCAGCGTAGAAGTCCGCTCTTATTTCTCCTCCCTGACTGTTATAATTGGCAAACTCCTCCACGACGGACTTTCTCTTCGCCAATTTAAGCCCTACCTCGATTCCAAGATAAACTTGATTAGGGACATAGGATGTCCGGATCTAGCGACGGCTATGGTTGATGACCTTGATCGCTTAGAGCGTGAGCTTCAGATGTTTCATGAGCTCCGGGATACAGGTGCCTCTTCATTCGTTGCTGCCGAGTTGGATGCTCGCTTACAGACATGGCGCAGTACTCGGATGGTTGCTGAGCTCGAGATTCAGGTGCAGCGGGACCGCATAGATCGAGTTGAGGCTGATTTCGCCACTAGATCTTCTTTCCTCGAGGAGCTTGATTCTCAGATAGATCAGCTCCGACGAGAACTCCGTGAGAAGGAAGACACAAAGATGCAGAATCAGCAAGCAAATGCTGCTTTATCTGATGAGCTGAAGTCCTTGAAGCAGAGACTGGCTGAGACAGAGGAGGATGCTGTGAGGACTTTAGCTGCGAACGAAGAGTCTGTTAGAGCTGAGTTGCAGGAGGAGCTTAGACGCTCTTATGACGAGAAGTTATCTGAATTCAGTCAGCAGATTCTTAGCCATGGGCTTGATGTATGATTTTATTTGCTGAAAACCTTGACATTTGATTCTCTTTAGTGGAATTGGTTTTTATCTTTATCTTTATTATGATTCCTCATCACGTTTGAAATGATTGACCATAATACTCATAGGATTTTTGGCAAACCCCCAGCCTTCAACGGGTTTGATTAGCCTTTACCGACTACCGTTTGAGTCGGGCTAGCATGCGGATTATCGGAATCCGTTCCGCATGTAACGTTGTGCTAAGGGAATGAACTCCCTTAGACTTCGTGCTATGATGTCGAATACATAGACTTCGCCATTGTTACGGGAATAGGCTACCCGGCGACACGTGTTAGGTGTTGACTTTAGGATTTTTGGCTAACCCCCAGCCTTCAACGGGTTTGATTAGCCTTTACCGACTACCGTTTGAGTCGGGCTAGCATGCGGATTATCGGAATCCGTTCCGCATGTAACGTTGTGCTAAGGGAATGAACTCCCTTAGACTTCGTGCTATGATGTCGAATACATAGACTTCGCCATTGTTACGGGAATAGGCTACCCGGCGACACGTGTTAGGTGTTGACTTTAGGATTTTTGGCTAACCCCCAGCCTTCAACGGGTTTGATTAGCCTTTACCGACTACCGTTTGAGTCGGGCTAGCATGCGGATTATCGGAATCCGTTCCGCATGTAACGTTGTGCTAAGGGAATGAACTCCCTTAGACTTCGTGCTATGATGTCGAATACATAGACTTCGCCATTGTTACGGGAATAGGCTACCCGGCAACACGTGTTAGGTGTTGACTTTATCCCTACTTAGGCTTCGGGATAAAATACCCCAGAATCGGACTCTGGTGTCTTTTTGTTCGGAAAAAGACTAAACCGGCGACGCGTGTTAGGCGTCGGCATATCCTTTCTTAGGATTCAGGATGAAATTCCCCATGCGTGTAAGGCATGGATTTTGGTGTTATTAATAACAACCTGCCGCAATGTTGAATATGCGGACGAGTGTTCTTTTTAACGGTTAAGAACTAACCGGCAGCGCAGGTTAAGCGCAGACTTATCCTTGCTTAGGTTTCAGGATAGAATACCCCAGAATCGAACTCTGGTGTCTTTTTGTGCGGAAAAAGACTAAACCGGCAGCGCGTGTTAGGCGCAGACTTATCCCTGCTTAGGATTCGGGATAAACTTCCTAGGATGAATCCTAAATTGATAAATTTCGGAAAAGATCGATGCGGGAAAGGCAGAATTTTATATTCTATTTCCCGGTCTTCTTTTAGGGTGAAGGCGAACCCGAAAACAAGGAAGGAAGAATTTTATATTCTATTCCCTGATCCTGGAAAGGAAGAATTTTATATTCTATTTCCAGCGAGGAAGAAACTAGAAGTGGGGTGTCCACTCCGAGAATCTGGAAAATTTAGATAAACTTGCCTTTTATAGGATGAGTTATCTAAACTGAAAATGGGTTCTTCGTTTATCGAAGTGGAATTTTCAACTCCGGTTATAACCATGAACAAGGTTTAACCAAAGAGAAAAAGGGAAGGAGTTCTTTCGTTTATCGAAAAGGGACTCCGAACTGAAAGTGGACCTCTTGCTCATGGAGAGAATCAAGAGGGCCAGAAAAACATTTTTGGTGGACTCACTGTCAATTGAAATTGATCAGTGAGGGATTTTGGTGGTGACAATGATTTTGGGTTATCCTCTAGAATATTAAGTGTAATATTCTTCAAGGAACTTCCTGAACGCGATGTTCACCTTAGAACGAACGCGAGGTTCGTTAAAATTGAGCTTGACGCTCACCTGAGTTGAACGCGAGGTTCACCTTAGAACGAACGCGAGGTTCGTTAAAATTGAGCTTGACGCTCACCTGAGTTGAACGCGAGGTTCACCTTAGAACGAACGCGAGGTTCGTTAAAATTGAGCTTGACGCTCACCTGAGTTGAACGCGAGGTTCACCTTAGAACGAACGCGAGGTTCGTTAAAATTGAGCTTGACGCTCACCTGAGTTGAACGCGAGGTTCACCTTAGAACGAACGCGAGGTTCGTTAAAATTGAGCTTGACGCTCACCTGAGTTGAACGCGAGGTTCACCTTAGAACGAACGCGAGGTTCGTTAAAATTGAGCTTGACGCTCACCTGAGTTGAACGCGATGTTCACCTTAGAACGAACGCGAGGTTCGTTAAAATTGAGCTTGACGCTCACCTGAGTTGAACGCGAGGTTCACCTTAGAACGAACGCGAGGTTCGTTAAAATTGAGCTTGACGCTCACCTGAGTTGAACGCGAGGTTCACCTTAGAACGAACGCGAGGTTCGTTAAAATTGAGCTTGACGCTCACCTGAGTTGAACGCGAGGTTCACCTTAGAACGAACGCGAGGTTCGTTAAAATTGAGCTTGACGCTCACCTGAGTTGAACGCGAGGTTCACCTTAGAACGAACGCGAGGTTCGTTAAAATTGAGCTTGACGCTCACCTGAGTTGAACGCGAGGTTCACCTTAGAACGAACGCGAGGTTCGTTAAAATTGAGCTTGACGCTCACCTGAGTTGAACGCGATGTTCACCTTAGAACGAACGCGAGGTTCGTTAAAATTGAGCTTGACGCTCACCTGAGTTGAACGCGAGGTTCACCTTAGAACGAACGCGAGGTTCGTTAAAATTGAGCTTGACGCTCACCTGAGTTGAACGCGAGGTTCACCTTAGAACGAACGCGAGGTTCGTTAAAATTGAGCTTGACGCTCACCTGAGTTGAACGCGAGGTTCACCTTAGAACGAACGCGAGGTTCGTTAAAATTGAGCTTGACGCTCACCTGAGTTGAACGCGAGGTTCACCTTAGAACGAACGCGAGGTTCGTTAAAATTGAGCTTGACGCTCACCTGAGTTGAACGCGAGGTTCACCTTAGAACGAACGCGAGGTTCGTTAAAATTGAGCTTGACGCTCACCTGAGTTGAACGCGATGTTCACCTTAGAACGAACGCGAGGTTCGTTAAAATTGAGCTTGACGCTCACCTGAGTTGAACGCGAGGTTCACCTTAGAACGAACGCGAGGTTCGTTAAAATTGAGCTTGACGCTCACCTGAGTTGAACGCGAGGTTCACCTTAGAACGAACGCGAGGTTCGTTAAAATTGAGCTTGACGCTCACCTGAGTTGAACGCGAGGTTCACCTTAGAACGAACGCGAGGTTCGTTAAAATTGAGCTTGACGCTCACCTGAGTTGAACGCGAGGTTCACCTTAGAACGAACGCGAGGTTCGTTAAAATTGAGCTTGACGCTCACCTGAGTTGAACGCGAGGTTCACCTTAGAACGAACGCGAGGTTCGTTGAGCGCGAAGCTCGGTTAAAATTGAACGAACGCGAGGTTCGTTTGAGGTAACCACCTCCTTAATTTTCGCCATGAACCCTTAGGGTTTCAAACTGAAACCGCCGCCGCCAAACCCAAAAAATTCTTCGATTTTTATTTTCAAAACCAGATCCAGAATCGGAAAAAATTTCTTGATCCAGATCCAAGAAAAATTGAAGAAAAAATCAAAGGAAAATCCAAAAAATGCTTCGGCTGTTATATTGTAAGTCGGGGGATTTGATTATTGGATTTATCCCCCCTACTGTCAATCGTCTCCTTGATAGTTTGTTTTCATCTGAAATACTTGAAGTTTGTTTACCTCGACACTAATATTTATATTGATTTTTGGTTGCTACCCCTTCCGCAGGCTGCAATAGTAATTCCTGTTTATGCGATTTGAACAATATTCATGTGTTCTTTCCTTTTGAAATAAAGTATCTGGGTACTTGAATCTGTAAATATCAACAAACCTGTGTGTGGTATATATACTGGTATTGGTGGCACGATTCTGCCTTAGTTATGTTCTCTTTTTGTTCACAACATAGATTTCTTGTTTTTCACATATTTAGATGCAGCTAGTTGTTGTCCTGTTCTACTCTCTCAATCTTTAACATCCGTATGGTCTTGAAACTACTAGTACAACTATCAATATCCGGTGTAAATTTTACCTGCCGTGATCTCATCTATAAGAATTGAGAGAATTAGACCCTCTTTAATTATCACATAAGTAGAGAGAATCCAGATCCGAAAAATACAGTTGCTTCTCTAATTACATCAAAATATGCAAAAGCAACATCTAAATATGCAGAAACAAAAATCACTCTAGTTCTTTCTCTAATGTGCCTCAAAAGAGTATAGTTTGCTTCGAACTCGAAGGGTAAAATATTTGGGAAAACCTGTTGACAGTAAAAAGTTTATTGTTCTGTTGAATTTCGTGATAGCTGTTATATCAAGTTTTGCTCATTAGTACCTGAATTAACTTAAGTTTCATCAGCTTAATATTCTGTTCTTTTCTCAGAAACAGTGCCTATAGCTTGGGATCTCATGCAAATATTATTATGATAAGTATCAAGAGTTTTGAGAAATGAAAAAAAGAGAAAAAAAAGAAAAAAAAGAAAAGAAAAATGAGCTATTTGTTTTGCAGTAAGCAAGCTGACGTACCAAAAACAACCTGATTATTACTACAAGTAAAGTTTCTTTCACTTATAACCGAACGTACCACCCAAATACTATTAGGCTCCGTTTGGCAAATGGTTAATGAAAAGGGATTAAGGAAAAGGATTAACATAGTTAGCCAATTCGATAATCCGAAGGACTAAATTATTAACCCGTTATATAAGTTTTATTTTAGTCATTGTGATCAGTTTTAGTGTTTGGGAATAACAATGATTTTGACTATTTTCTTTATAATTAGAAGGGTTAACTCTTAATCCTTCTAAATAGGATATTAGTAAACTCCTCATTTTGAGGGGTTAACTCATTATAATCCATCTAAAGGGGTTAGCTTAACCCTTCTATATTTTTTATGTTTGGCAAATTATGGAGGGTTAACTCACTTTAACCATTGTATAGATTTTTTATGTTCGGCGGGTTAAGAAGGGGTTAAGTCTCCTTAACCCCTCACTTAACCCTTTGCCAAACGGTACCTTAGCGTTTTTAATATTTGATAAAAGTTAACTGTGGTGATTCTTAATAGGGTGCTGCTATATGGACCCCAAATAGGGAACCCAAGGGGGGACATGTGAGGTGTCCCCCTCGGAATGCATGATGCACTGTTCATGCATTTAGAGGGGGACACCTCACCTGCCCCCTGTTTCCCTTATTTGGGGTCCCTGAGGCATTTTTGTTCTTAATATTACATTCGTCATCAGATTTTGTTGACGTGACAATGATCTGGCACTGTCATGTTTAGCAAAAAAATTAGTGAAATCACAAGTTCAACATACACGTTTGTATGAAACTTACAACTAATTTTTGCTAACGTGTCAGCCACGTGATCTCGTCAACAATATTTTACAGAAGTTTGCAAAAAAGAACATAGATTGATGACAATGATAATATTAATGACTGTGTGGTTGATGATTTCTAAATATTAATGATCCGAAACGATACTTTGGCTAGCACATAAGGGGCCTACAACAAAGTTTTGCCAAAAATCTATATGCATTATTAGATTATCCATCATTATTTTAAGTCTAATTTCTAGTTAAGTCCAATTTGATTTATGTTAAGTCTAAATTTACAGAAAATCCTCAGCATTAAAAAACAACAAATTATACTCAACCCTAATAACTTACACTAAACTCTCAACAAACCTAGATCTACCCTAACAAGCAAAAATTAGGATATATAAGCAACGCTAAAACGAGTGAGTGTTTATAAGTGCAAGTTTTGAAAACTCCATTAAGAGTATATAAGTGCTGACACAAACAAGTGAGGGTATATAAGTGCAAAATAGAGAAAACTAGACGATATTTAAGTGCAATTAAGCCATTCGAAATTAGTCACTCAAATCATTTAAATTGCTACTACATCCTCCGAAGTATCCTAATTTGTAAATTCAATGATTCAAGGGTGGGAGTCAACAGGGACTACCATCGCAACAATACTAGCAAATACTTTGCATAAACCCTAGAAACCCCCCACCGCCGCCTCTTTTGGCACCGCCGCCTCTTTTGGCACCGCCGCCGACGCCACCGTCAGCGCCTCTGCCGACTAGATTCCAAGTCCCCCGCCGCCGTCGAGCTCTGTTCCAATCTCCGTCGTTGCTTCTCTCAAAAGGTACTCTGCTTCCCTCTTTGTTAACTTCTGTCCTGGTTCAATTTGTAGCTGTAGATTCGCCCTAGACGCTTTTAGGGTTTGAATTCATTCTTTGTTGGTATACGATCAGATTGTGTTTGTTTGGGTAGACCCCCTAGAGGAACTCAAGTTTGAGTTTATATTGAAACCTCTAGAGGTCTGAATTTTGTCAACTATTATTCATGAATATTTATATATATATTAAAAATTCACACATGTGCAATTTCGCGTAATCCGATCAGTTGTCGCATAATCTGATTAACCATGTTTTTAAAACCTTGCCACTTACATCCTAACATGATATGCATGTTTAAATTCTAAGTTTCTTGTTGTTCTTTTCTGCTAAATCAGAGTGAGCGTCGAAGATATGAGAATGTGTATATGGAGCAGCATTTAGGTTAAATATGGGGTAACTTACAATGAGTTCGTCTGTGTGGATCGTGTTAGATCTAAATCAAAACTTGAGATCTAAAACCATATAGCCATGATTAATTCAAAGAGATTAACAATAATCAAAAGAGCGGAAGCTTATACCTGAATCCATGGATGAAATCTTGATTTGGGTTTTTGATGATCTTCTAACCTTAGGGTTTCTCTAAATCCGAATTTCTCTAGCTAGATGGGGGTGTAGAGAATTAGAGAATGTAACCCTAGGTTAGGGACCATAACCCCTTATTTATAGATGTTGTACTTTTGTAATTTAGCCCCTCAATAAATCACAATTACAACCTGGTATCTGCACATATAACCCCATGATTATATTTAAATACCCATTAACCCAACTTAATTGATCACTTTAGTGGGTTATCCTGAAAGATAGCAATACACATTGATTAATCATATGTGCCCACAAATAGATTTATTAGATTAAATCCAACAATCTCCCACTTGGGCACCATATGATTCCTTAAACTGTGTATAACCTTATGAGCTCAAAAATTGCTATCACTGAAATGGTATTTCCGAACAATCTCGTCCATTGACTATATCAATATAGGATCAAAGCGGCCTTCGTCACATTTATCGTGACTCGACCCATCAATGGTCACATATACCAATACAATCAAACGACATAGATCAATCATGGATGTGCAGCATGAAAATTACATGCAATGTGATCAGTACATGTCTATTTTCAACTGGTCCTCCTTAGTGAGGTCAAAACCAAACATAATGTAACAGAGTGTCTTAACTGAATACTTTATTCTGATCAGACAATACAACCAAACATAAAGCACCACAAATACAAACTCCCACTAAAACATAATATCCTCAAATAATACCACACCCATATGAGCAGTATGCTCATGAAAGACCTTAGGTGGCAATCCCTTAGTAAGAGGATCAGCTATCATGGAGTTTGTCCCAATGTGCTCTATGGATATCTGTCCACTCTGTACCCTTTCTTTCACAACCAGGAACTTAATGTCAATATGTTTTGACTTAGTTGAGCTCCTGTTGTTATTGGAATACATTACTGCAGATTTATTGTCACAATATAGCCTTAGTGGTCTTTCAACATTTTCCAAAATGCGCAGTCCCGTGACAAAATTTCGCAGCCATATTCCCTGATTGGATGCCTCATAGCAAGCTACAAATTCTGCTGCCATAGTGGAGGAAGCTACTAGTGTTTGTTTGACACTTTTCCATGATATAGCTCCTCCTGCTAACATATAAATGTAGCCTGATGTAGACTTCCTGCTATCTTGGCATCCAGCAAAATCAGAGTCCGAATACCCAATGACCTCTAATTTCTCTGATTTTCTGTATGTGAGCATGTAATCTTTTGTTTTCTGAAGATACCTCATAACCCTTTTGACTGCTATCCAATGATCCATACCAGGGTTGCTTAAGTATCTGCCTAACATCCCAACAATGTACGCAATATCCGGACGCGTACATACCTGAGCATACATTAGACTTCCTACAGCCGAAGCATAAGGAATCTTCTGCATTTCCTGAATTTCAAGGTTACCTTTAGGGCACTGATTGAGACTAAACTTGTCTCCTTTAGCAACAGGGGTGTCACCTGGTCTGCAATCTTGCATGCCAAACCTTTTAAGTACCTTATCGATATAGCTCTTTTGTGATAATCCAAGAATACCCCGAGAGCGATCTCGATGTATCTGGATCCCTAATATAAAAGAGGCGTCCCCAAGATCTTTCATCTCAAAATTCTTTGATAGAAATCTCTTGGTTTCGTGCAACATGCCTATATCATTAGTGGCAAGCAAGATGTCATCCACATACAGAACCAGAAAAATATACTTACTCCCACTGAACTTGTGATATACACAGTCATCAACAATGTTCATCTCAAAACCGAACGAGATAACTATTTGTTGAAACTTATGATACCATTGACGAGGAGCTTGCTTGAGTCCATAGATGGATTTCCTTAATTTGCAGACCATATTCTTTGGGTCTCCCGACACAAAGTTTTCTGGTTGCACCATATAGATCATCTCATCAATGTCTCCATTGAGAAATGCAGTCTTAACATCCATCTGATGTAACTCAAGATCATAATGAGCAACAAGTGCCATGATTATTCTGAAAGAGTCTTTCGATGAAACCGGAGAGAAAGTCTCTGTATAATCAATGCCTTCCTTTTGAGTATAGCCTTTAGCCACAAGACGTGCCTTATACCTCTCCACATTACCGTTTGCATCCCGCTTGGTTTTAAAAATCCATTTACAACCAATTGGTTTTGCACCTTCTGGTAATGGGACAAGTTCCCAAACCTTATTGTCTTGCATAGACTTGTACTCTTCATTCATGGCATCAATCCACTGTTGAGAGTTAGAACTTTTCATGGCCTGAGAGAAGTTGATTGGATCATCTTCTAACATTCCACTACTTTCCTCATGTTCTTGGAGAAATACAATATAATCATCCGGAATAGCATTTCTCCTTTCTCTCGTGGATCTCCTTAATGGCACTGGTTCTTGAGGTTGTTGAGTTTGTTCTTCTGGAACAGGGAGTTGTTCAACATTATCATCTTGAGGTTCCGGATTTACTTCTTGAGCAACAACAGGTATAGGAACCTGAATATTGTCAAAAGTAACTGTATGGATTGGATCTGAAGCCAATTCCTCCTCAAAACTAATGTCTCTAACCTTATTTCTCCCCCCAAACTCAACATCCTCAAAGAATGTTGCTGTTCCCGTCTCAAAAATGTTCCTTATAGTGGGATCATAAAACTTAAAGCCCCTAGAGCGTTCAGAGTATCCAATAAAGTAGCTGCTAACTGTTTTGGAGTCCAATTTCTTTTCATTTGGCCTATAAGGCCTTGCCTCAGCTGGACATCCCCAAATATGTAAATGCTTTAAACTGGGCTTTCGACCAGTCCAAAGCTCATAAGGTGTTTTAGCAACTGCTTTACTTGGTACTCTATTCAGAATGTAAGCTGCTGTCTTAAGTGCTTCTCCCCAGAGTGACTCTGGTAAAGAAGAATGAGCAATCATACTTCTTACCATATCCTTAAGAGTCCTGTTTCGTCTTTCAGCTACACCATTCATGCTAGGTGAACCCGGCATGGTGTACTGTGGGACGATACCGTATTCCTCTAGGTATCTAGCAAATGGTCCTGGACGTTGTTCACCTGAACCATCATATCTACCGTAGTACTCACCACCACGATCAGATCTGACGGTTTTAATTCTTCTGTTGAGTTGATTCTCAACTTCAGCTTTATAGGCTTTGAACATGTCCAGAGACTCAGATTTTTCATGAATAAGATATAGGTGCCCATAACGTGAGTAATCGTCTATGAATGATATAAAATATTGTTGACCATTCCAGGATTCCGTAGGGAATGGCCCACAAATATCCGTATGTATCAATTCTAAGACATCCGAAGATCTGTTGGCACCTAATCTTTTCACTTTGGTCTGTTTTCCCTTGATACATTCAACACATACGTCGAAGTCCGAAAAATCAAGGGAATCCAAAATGCCATCAGACACAAGACGCTCAATTCTACCTTTTGAGATATGACCTAAGCGCTTATGCCATAATGTCGCCGAATTTTCCTTATTTAATTTACGCTTAGTACCACGTGATTCCACATGCAAGGATTCATTGTAAGAAGCAATTGTATCAAGCAAATATAGGTTGTCATAAATACTCAAGTAACCGGTTCCCACAACATTTGAATTAAAAGATAAACTGAATTGACTGTTTCCAAATGAACAAGAATAACCTGATTTGTCCAATACAGAAACAGAAACCAAATTCCGTCTAAAAGACGGTACTACAAAAGTATCTTTTAAATCCAAATAATAACCAGTTCCTAACAACAACCTAAAGTGCCCAATTGCTTCCACATCTACCGATTGTCCGTCGCCCACAAAGATGTGTCTTTCAACATCACTTGGCTTTCGGTAGCTCAGGCAACCCTGCATAGAAACACTTATGTGAGTAGTAGCACCAGAGTCTAACCACCAAGTGTTTCTAGGTACTGAAGCTAAATTAACCTCAGAACAGACCAAAGCAAGGAACGTACCCTTATTATCACGCCAGGCGTGATATTTTGTACAGTCCTTCTTTACATGTCCAGGCTTCTTACAGAAGAAACAACCCTGATTATCCTTATGTTGTTTCTTCTCAACTGGACCCTTAGCAGCTTCCTTATCATTCTTCCTTTTCTTGCCCTTATCCTTAGAGGCATAGGCCAAATGAGCACTTTCTGTCTTATCTTGCTTCAACCTGTCTTCTTCTTGCACACAGTATGAAATGAGCTCATTTAGAGTCCATTTCTCCTTTTGGCAGTTATAACTGACCTTAAACTGATTAAATTGTGCAGGAAGAGACAACAAAACCAGATGCACTAATAACTCATCACAAAGATCGAGTTTAAGTGCCTTAAGCTTTGAAGCAATATGAGACATTTTCATAATGTACTCACTGATATTTCCTTTGCCCTTATACTTCATTGAAATCAAGCGAGCTAAAAGCGTGCTTGTTTCTACCTTATCGTTTTTCGCAAAACGCTTCTCAATTTCGGCAAGGAAATCTTTAGCCTTAGTAATCCCTTCGGATTCTATGCCCCTGAAGGCTTCCGGAACGCCGCGCTTAATGATCATAAGACTCATGCGATTTGAACGCTCCCACTTCTCATGCTCCTTCTTTGCATCAGGAGTGCTATCCGCATTGAGAGGTTGGGGTTTTTCAGTTCTTAATGCATAGTCAAGATCCATGCAGCCAAGAACAATTAATATGTTCTCTTTCCAAACCTTAAAATTTGTCCCATTTAGGATGGGAATTGAGTTGATGTTAGCAGAAATTGTTGCAGCAGATGTATTAGCTGAAATAAAACAAAAAATGCTCACATCAATAACCATAATTATTAATCAATAAAATTCAAATAATGACAATCCCCATCCAAGAACGCGAGGTTCGTTTGATAAAAGAACGCGAGGTTCAACTTGGGAACGAACGCGAGGTTCGTTTAAAAAATGAACGCGAGGTTCGACTGAAGTACGAACGCGAGGTTCGTCTGAAGTACGAACGCGAGGTTCGTCTGAAGTACGAACGCGAGGTTCGTCTGAAGTACGAACGCGAGGTTCGACTGAAGCACGAACACGAGGTTCGTCAAAATTTGAGCTTGACGCTCACCTGAGTTGAACGCGAGGTTCACCTTAGAACGAACGCGAGGTTCGTTAAAATTGAGCTTGACGCTCACCTGAGTTGAACGCGAGGTTCACCTTAGAATGAACGCGAGGTTCGTTAAAATTAAGCGCGATGCTCAACTGAGAACTGAACGCGAAGTTCGGTTAAGTTTGAGCGTGAAGCTCACTTGAGAACGAACGCGAAGTTCGTTTGAGGTAACCACCTCCTTAAATTTCACCATGAACCCTTAGGATTTCAAACTGAAACCGCCGTCGCCAAACCCAAAAAAAAATTCCTCGATTTTATTTTTCAAAATCAGATCCAGACCAAGAAAAAATCGAAGAAAAATCCAAAAAATTCCTAAGAATTTACTGTTCAGCCGAAAAAAAATTTATTGTTCATCCGAAAAAAATTTACTGTTCATCCGAAAGTTTTCGTTATTGTTCATCCGAACAAAAATTTACTGTTCATCCGAAAACAAAACTGAATCTTTAACCAGAGATTTAAGATCAAAAAACCCAATAAAACTTAAATCCCTAAGAATTAATCAAGGTGGCTCTGATACCACTTGTTAGATCTAAACCAAAACTTGAGATCTAAAACCATATAGCCATGATTAATTCAAAGGGATTAACAAGAATCATAGATAAGCGGAAGCTTATACCTGAATCCATGGATGAACCTTGAGATGGGTTTTGGATCTTCTAACCTTAGGGTTTCTCTAAATCCGAATTTCTCTAGCTAGATGGGGGTGTAGAGAATTAGAGAATGTAACCCTATGTTTGTTGGAAATTTGCAGTAAAAAGACGATGAAAGAAAAATTTGACTTGTATTCTCTCAAAATCAATTACAATTTGGATTCCGATTACAAAAGAGAGGAGAATGAATTTGATTCTCCCCTTTGTTTAAAACTGGGTTCTTCTTGGTAGCGGTGGAGTGCCTCCTTCGATTGATCGCGTCGAACTTGGTCTCCGTTGACGATCCGACCGTCCTATCTCACGAAACCTATTGAATTGCTTAATGAATTCGGTTTAGAACTCTTGACGAGTATAAAGAACTCAGAACGAGTTGAAAACTCTGACAAGAGTTGTTGAAAACCGAATGTCTGGTTTGATGTGATTAAGTTGGATTGCAAGCTTAATCACGAACTCTTAAATGAGTTTCAGAAATAAACTCAGAACGAGTTAAAACTCTATAACAGAGTTGTTGGAACCGAAGATTTGGTTAATTGCCAAGTGGATGATGCCCTTGATGAGAGGATCCTTTGGGATTTGATTAACTGATCATTGATCAGTTCTTTGATCTTCAAAAGATCTCCTTCTTCGTGCTGTTAAATTGCTGAGATTTGTTGGCCTTTAAGCGGTTTTGATACCAGCTCACCTCAACCCTATGTGGTTTTTCTGCTAGCAACCGATCAACTCCCTACTCAGTTGAGTAAGTCGGTTATTTATAGGGGGATTAGGGTTGTAACCAACCCCTAAATCCGCTCCTAAGTGGGCGAAGATCCCTCAGAACGTGGGATAACGGTTTTGAGGCCGTTCCCGATCAACCCCTTACTCTGTTGAGTAAGTCGGTTATTTATAGGGGGTTAGTGATGTAACCAACCCCTAAATCCGCTCCTAAGTGGGCGAAGATCCCTCAGAACGTGGGATAACGGTTTTGAGGCCGTTCGGTTTGCGTTTGAACAAGTCAAAACGCCTCAGTTGGCATTCTGGGCTTTAACTCTGCGTCCAAGGCTTGAGACGCAGAGTTAAATCTCTGCTAGAGATTTGAGACGCACAGGCCGCATGCGTTCTGGAATTAGAGACGCACAGATCGCTGGTGCGTTGAAGTTTAACTCTGCGTCCAGAGTTTGGGACACACAGTTGAGCCTGTTGAAGAACGCACGTTATGTGTGCGTTTGGTGCTTTAACTCTGCGTTGCAGAGTTAGATATTTGCTGGAGAACGCACAAGTTGTGTGCGTTTCGCAGAAGTGACCTTCTGCGTTTGATAGAGGTTGTTGACTTGTAACCTCGTCTATTATGACATTGCAAAGGCCATTGCTTATTGATCTTTGCCTATTATAGGATGGTTGCAGAGTTGCGGATGCAGTGATTAGAAAGTCGTCTGATTGTAACTTCCATTATCAGGGCTTGATAGGGATCGGCTATCTATTGTGATTTTTAGACAGCCTACAGAACCCCCTCCAAAGTTTTCGAAAGTTCGCGGTTGACTGGGATGAATTTTCGGAATACTTTGGATCCTAAAATTTAGAAGACATTGTCAGACTTGGTTGATTGTAATCTAATTGTACTCATCCAATGGACTCTTCAGTGGAGTCACCTTTTTCTTCTTGGCTTTAGTCGCCTTGATGGCTGACATTAGCCTCCCTCTATTTATTTGGAACCATGTCTTGGCTATAAATATAGAGGAATTCGTCTGATTGAATTAGAACGCACAGATAGATTTCTTGCGTTATCGAACCGAAACGCAGGGTTAAATCCTGCGTTTAAGAATTCCATCAATGCAGACGCCCAGGCGGATTATAATGCAGAGCTGAACTCTGCGTTCAGAAGCTCAAGCATCACAGGCGCACAGGCCACATTTAGCGGGCATTTGGGCCTATGATCCCGACCCGATTTGACAGCTCATAGCTGTCTATAAATAGACCGCTAAGCTCTCTTTCGGAAGATTTTTAACGAAGCCTCTTCGTTTTCAACTCCGGTGACCCCGCTCGTCTTCTCCGACCCTCTTCCATGGGTTCCAAGAAAAAGGCTGCTCCTCGCCCAAGCTCTCCTGCTGCAGCAGCGCCGCTGTTTCAGGTTCCACCCGTCGGTGGTAAGTGTCGCCCTTCTTGGCCGTCAAACTTGCTTCGGCAAGTTCTTTAGAACCTTGGATGTATTGCCGTCAAACTTGCTTCGGCGAGTTCTCTGAAAAACCCTAGATGGGTTCTTGCAAACGAGAAAGATGACTCGTTTTGTTATTGTAACGCAGAGTTAGGACTCTGCGTTTTGAATTCGAAACGTCAGGGGCCTGACCCTTGCGTTTATGAAATTTTAACGCCAGATTTGAACTGTGCGTTCGAAAACCTAACGCAGAGTTTGACCTCTGCGTTGATGCAAATTAACGCCAGGTCTGAACTGTGCGTTTGAAAACTTAACGCAGAGTTTGACCTCTGCGTTGATGAAAATTAACGCCAGGTCTGAACTGTGCGTTCGAAAACTTAACGCAGAGTTTGACCTCTGCGTTGATGAAAATTAACGCCAGGTCTGAACTGTGCGTTCGAAAACTTAACGCAGAGTTTGACCTCTGCGTTGATGAAAATTAACGCTAGGTCTGAACTGTGCGTTCGAAAACTCAACGCAGAGTTTGACCTCTGTGTTGATGAAAATTAACGCCAGGTCTGAATTGTGCGTTCGAAAACTTAACGCAGAGTTTGACCTCTGCGTTGATGAAAATTAACGCCAGGTCTGAACTGTGCGTTCGAAAACTTAACGCAGAGTTTGACCTCTGCGTTGATGAAAATTAATGCCAGGTCTGAACTGTGCGTTTGATAACTTAACGCAGAGTTCGACCTCTGCATTGATGAAAATTAACGCCAGGTCTGAACTGTGCGTTCAAAAACTTAACGCAGAGTTTGACCTCTGACTTTAATATGCAATTCAATCTGTGTCAAGAACTCCCAATATTCCAAGACACCGACAAAGATCGTGTCACCCTGATCTCAGATCCAAATACAGATGTACTCAGGGTTTTAGTTACGGACGCCAAGTTTGAGACTGGGTCTCGCAAGAAGCTCACCAAGCCAGCTTTCTTATTTGGGGATCGCGTCACTATCTCAAAGGAGATCGTGCACGGCGGTCACTACAAGTGGCTTAGGCAGATCGGAGACCGTCGCTTCTTCCTCCCTGACATGCACAGGATGTTTCCCATCTCCTACTACCAATGTGCTTCTGTTCCCCGTCACATGAATTGGGACTTGGTGAGAGAGCAAGATGGGGTAGCTGTTGGGGTTCTGACTCACAAGGGTGTGAATACCGCTGGTTATAATCGACAAGTGTCGGCCTTGGAACCTTGCTTATTCTCACGGGGATATCCTTTAGGAGAAACAGCTAGCCCAGCTAACACTTTCATGCGACGATTTTTGGCCGCCAAAGGAGAATTCCCAACTGCAGTATTCCGAGCTCCTGGATGGGTACATTCCACCAAAGCAGGATGGTGGGCACGAATGATAGAATTCGTGTTGGCAGAATTGAAGGGACCATTAGCTCAATCTGGGCTTGCTTGCCCTATCATGGCTACTAAATATGGAATCGCTCTTAGTTCATATAACTTCTTCGCCATTCTGGAGCGGTACAATCCAGAGACTTGTACGTTTTTCACACCAGAAGGAGAATTAGGGTTCGCCCTGCATGAGATGTTTGATGTCTCAGGTCTTCCTTTTGGAGACCTGCCATATGAAGAGTATATTCCCGGATCAACTGAGCTGAAGATCTTGAAGGAGACGATCCCCGAGGTATATGACACTCTATGGGAGGTGATGTGTCATTTCCAAATCTGCGGCCAACTGACAGGGGCACGCGGACGTGGTATCAAACAGCTATCCTGGGCCGAGTATCTTTTCCAAAATTTGTCTAATAAGGCTGTCACCGTATCTCGTCGGGAGGCGAGCACTCCTGAAACCATTCAGGCTTTGATCAATGACGCCACCGTTCACTATGTCAGCGAGGGAATAGAAGATGACTTCCCAGCGCAGACTGAATTCAAGAGCTTCCATCACCAGGCAGCCACTCCCATCTCTGATATGGCATTATTAGCAGGTTTTCTCATGCTGTGGCTGAAGCGGTGTGTGGTCCCTACCAGACCCATAGATGCTGTGATGATTGAGGTAGCTTATCCTGCTGTCCTCTTAGCACATGGGAGACCCATAAACCTACTTTCCGCCATGACGTGTTGTTTACAACACGGTTTGAGGGATGTGCCTCGAGTTTATCCAAGTGAAGGAGATAGACTCTGAAGGAACGAAAAGCTTGGTGACCCCAAATCCTCGAGTGCCCTTGCCGTATACTTATCTAATGGCTTGGTACGCCTCACATTGTGTACATCTGATGAGTGCTCCCTCTGCTACGGATGAAGGCTTCATCCCTTTCGTGCAGAGATTAGAAAAAGCTACTTGGATAGGCACTTACGTAGTGAAGGTCCGTCAGATTCTATCGAGAGACCTCAGCTACGACATCTTCCGCTGCTTCCCGGATTTTAAGGGTGGAGGATATGGACAGGTCTTTCAAGATACCGCTGGTCCTAATGGTTTTACCCATTTGGACGGGGGAGTTTTCCACTGGCTGTTAAATATTAGACCTGGTTATCTTCTCTTCAGGCAAAATGACAAATGTATAATTGAGCCCTATCAACCGTATCGATTTGCTCGCCAATTCGGATATGACCAACTGTATGTTGGGAATCCGAGGAGCCAGCTTTCAGTTATGGGCAACATATACGAAGGAGCTCGAGCCTGGTATTATTCCACCGCAGGTTATACTGGGGCCACCTTCAGATTACCCCACAAAACGCCTAATTCTCTTCTTTCCGTGGCTTTCTGTAACTGGTATCATACAGCTTCTACGATGCCAGATTACAAACTGTACACCTCAGGCCTTCGTGCGATTAGGAAGATGTATTCTTCTCGGAAAGGAGGTGGTCGTGTATCTCGTCTGAAGGGGATCGACGAGTTTTTACATTTTGAGGATGCAGCTGAAGAAGGAGAAGAAGAAATGGGACTAGAGAGTGCCCCGGTAGTGAGCCCTAAGGCTGCTGAAGCTTCAAGAGAGCAACTGGAAAGAGAGCTCTCTCTGAAGCAGAAGAAGCTCACTACGAGAAACGTACTCGTAGAAAGTTGCTGGTAGATCCTCCTGCTCAGAGGCTAATGGCGGATGCTTTTAAATCTGTCGGTGGAGGAGAAGAGCAGGAATCAACTGTTGCAAGTTGTCCTGATCGCGCCGATCCTCACTCTGGGGGATCTACGTTTTCTGAAGAATTTTTCCCTCACCATCCCTTAGATCAAGCAGGGGGTGGAGATGAATTCCCAATTGGGGATATGGGAGTTTCTTCTGCAATGGATCCCGATATCTCACCATTTCCAGATCAGACTCCTGGTGCTGCTGCTTCGCCTACAAGGGTACCGCCTGCAACGTCTCCATCTGAAGGGGATAAACTGCCTACAAATGAATTGGCGACAGATGAGCCTGCTAATCTTAATGAGAGTCAGTCTCCCGCTTCCTCTGTACTATTGCCACCTTCGGGGACTATTATTCCTAGTCCCACGACTGGCCGGCTGACCTAGGTGGATACTCACGTGAGCTCTCCTGAACTTTCATCTGCTGACGATGACGAACCATTAGACTATGGGAGCTCATCTCACCATGAGGATGCTGATGATGATGAAAGCAACGATGACGATTTTTATGACTGGGCGGATCAACCACCACCACCGTCTGACAAGGCGTCTGGTTATATTCCTTTTTACCCTACTGGTAGAAATTACACCCTTCGATTTCTCTGGTGTTTCTTTCTTTTATAGACTGCTCTATTGTGTAGGTTCTCCAACTCCTGAGGCTGCTGGCACGTCGTCGTCTCCCCACCCGCAAGAAGCAAATGTTCCTCCCTCTGAATCAATGCCGGTGACAACGAGCTATTTACCAGAGGAACCTCTTTCGCTGACGATTCCTCTTAAACCTGTGGGGACAGAGATTGTGCTAAGCTCAACCCAAACAGGGGCACTTATGGCTCTACCTTCCAGTCCCTCACAATTGGATATCACCATAGCTTCTCCCACTTCTTCACGATCATCACCGATTGCTTCTGCATCAGGGTCTATGCTTCGACATCTCCGATAAGATCTCTAAGTCCAGTGGCCATCCCTTCCATCCTAAAAGTTCTGCTACGACCGTTGGAAGATATGATGAAGATTGCAATTGAGGAGATCAGTGCTAAACGAGCTTCGTTTGATTTTTTCAAACCAATACTCATGAATTCCTTGAATGGCATTCGCTATTTGGATGACGATAGATTGTTCCAGCATTGCTCCGAAGGCGTCTCTCGGTTGGAAAAAGATCTGAGGGCTTTGGAAGAATTGCATCGAGCTGATCTTACTACTCAGGCTGCTTTAGTCTTTGATAATCTTCAAGCTGAAGCGGCCCGCCGATACGAAACCTTTCAAGAGGCCATCACTGAAAGAGAGCTTGAGATTGCATCCTTACAGGGGCAATGCATGCAGAAGCAACATGCTGTGGACGCTTCTGGAGTTTCCATACAGACATCCCGTGCGGAAATTGATCGTCTCAAGGTAGAGTTGGCTCGACACGAAGCTGAACTTACGCAGGAGGAAGAGATATTGAAAAAGCTCACACTAGAAAGTGTGAAGACTTATGCCACCTACCGTTCAGCGGTGCAGGACCTTGAACTTATCCAGAAGCAGGCTAATGCGATTGTGCTGGATGAAAGCACCCTTAGGAAGAAAGCCGAAGTGATGGTACAGGCCGCTCACGAAGAAAAGCTATTTGCTATTAAATCCCGGCTCGTGTATTTCACTTTTACTGAGGCTTAATCATGTTGTGTTCCTTTTGTTTGATAAGAACAGGGTTTTTGTATCACTCTTTAATATTTTTGATGATAATATAAAAGAGTGATTCTGGTTTATCTCTTCTCATTGCATGTGTCGTGTTCTGACTTGCAACAATGCAACTATATGGAAAACGTCTAATTCTTTAAAATTTCCCTTACAATCATCTAAGATAATTCTGGAAAAATTTTAACTTGTTTGGGGGGGGATGAACACTAGTTACTCCTTTGCATAAGAATTAACTGGTTCAAACAGGTTTGAACTGTTAGAGGTGGTCTGTTAACATAACAGAGATTTAGGAATTTATCGATCTATTGGGAATAGTCAATAGATTAATTTTTGTAAGTGGTATGGTTTTACTCTGACGTGCGAGC
>NC_033800.1:374991-379916 GCF_001876935.1 Asparagus officinalis | reverse complement strand
CCCTAACCCTAACCCTAACCCTAACCCTAACCCTAACCCTAACCCTAACCCTAACCCTAACCCTAACACACGCCCACAGCCCGTCACTTGATTTCATATTGACTGAGAACTGAGGGATTCATTTATATTATTTCCTTTAGCCCATTAATTTCTATGATGTGTTACAGTCGATTAATTTCTAGGTTGACTTACGGTCTATTATAGTATTCCAATATTATTTATTTAAAAAAGGGGACCACAACGATGTTTTTTAATTAGACATATGGTCATTTGAAACAAACTAGAATAAAGCCGAACAAAAACTGAACATAATAGAGAAGACTGTCTCTCTTTTAAGTAACCAAAATATTTTAATAGAGGCCTATAAGGAGAGAAAAAACAAAGATAACAAAAAATAAGTAAAAGGCTATCTTATTGGGTGCGCCCCACCAAAAAAGAAAATAAAATATACAACGAAAGTAAAAAAGAAGAAAAAATAAATTGAAGCATTCAATGATCTCATCGTAGTTGAGATCTGAAGTTGGTTATGTATTCTCATGCCCTATTTAAATTTGGAGAAGAAGAAAAAAACTCACTGGAGGAAAGGTTGGACTGTAGGAATTCAGGTTTTAGCACTAATTAGGCAATCTATCAGCAAGTAAAAAGATAATTCTGGAATAAATTCGTAAAGAATTAGAAAAGTGGTTTTGTAATAAACCTAAGAAAAGAAAAGAAAGAAAGAATATATGAGAAATTAAAGGTCACATTGGTCTTGGTAAAGAAAACAAGGAGAAAGAAAACATTTTGAAATAAAAATTGTGGCCAACCAAGTACCCCATCCCAGGAGAAATTTAAATAATAAAAGCAAGGTGTTGGTCAAGAGACTACAAGCCCATTAGACTAGGCTGACAAACAAAATAAAAGTAGAAAGTACAGAACTACAGAAAGATGTGATGCAGACTAGGATCAGCTCATGAAACATTTAAATTAACGGCTCACTCATAAGTCCTCACCAAAGATTGATCTAAAAATTAAATAGCCCAATAGCTCTTTCAAGAAAAGACAAAGTTCAACACAGAAGAGACATAAACAGGCATAGCCCATTAGCCCAACCCTAGAAACAAATAAAAAAAGAGAATATGACAGACCTGCATAAAAAATATAAACAAAAAAAAAAGTAAGGGGGAGGCTTAGAAAAGTATTTTCCTTCTTAAAAATCACAAATCAATAAGGCAAAATTTTCTGCAATATTTCAAAACATATTTCTCCTATATCCAACACGGAAAGGGAAATACTTATTTATGTCGCAGAAGCATTAATCGCTATTACAAGTTTTTGTCTTATAAAATGAAATGTGATTACAGGAAACAAAATAACTAGTTGCGTTCAATTCCACAACCATGTAAGAATACAGGAAACAAAAATAAGAACCACCAAAAATGAATGAAAAAAATGTTACCTAGCTGCGAGGAAGAAAATGTCTTTTTCAGAATGATCCAATTAAATGTGTTTCCAGTTACACACACACACGAACACAAATACAGAGTACCATGAATTGAGATCTCTCAAATATACAGTCAACAAATATTGAAGTGAATCAATTTTCAACTATCAACCAGAATAGAATGCCTAAAAACAAAATCACATTACCATGTCAACCCGTTTTCAGTTAATCAAAAAGCTAAGTTATGCAGAAAATCATTAGTGGACTTTTTATCTCAACCAACTTGTATCCTTATCGAACACCCTTAAGTGAATATGAATTCAATCAATTAGTGTAAATTTGTTTTGGCTAGGGGGATATCTGGTCTACAAATAATCATTCTGCTTGAAATACGTATATTACTAATTTATTTATGTCAACAAAAGCAAATTAGAAAATATTAAAGGAAATCAACTTGGGAAAAACTGAAAAGGCCCCTTAGAGCCTAGAAAATATAATTTTTAGAATAATATACTTCGAGAAAATGTCAATTATTACACTAGGCCCAAAAAATAAAATAAAAAGAACAAATTACTAGGCCTAGAAATGAAAAGAAACTGATAAGTGATCAAAATAAAACATGAAAAGAAAAAAAGCTTGGGGGGAATGAGCTAGGCCGAAAAACCAAATATATAATCTAAGAAAAAGAAACAGCCCACCTGTTCAAATTTTTCAATATGAGCCAAAAACGTTAACGGGCTTTAAGTATATTTTGACCGCCTCTTGATTGTGAGAACACAAAGTCAGTATAGTGTTTGAGTGCAGAAATTTAGACCTACATAACTAAATTGTTTTGGATGAAGAACGCTTGCCTCGTGACTGCTATAAAAAAGCATCATGAATATGATTTACGGGATCTCTGTGCTTGGGAAAGTAACGCAGTTATTAAGCACCAAGGGAGGCACCGGGTGTAGAAATAGCTAATTAAAAGGTATTGTGCTTAGGAAAATAACGCAGTTTCTCATGCTGTGAAGTGCAATGAGTTGGGCTAAAGAATTGAAAAGAAAAGTAAAATTAAACAACTACAACGTCCCTTAGGCAGGCCCTCAAAAGAAGTATAATAAAAATGACTACTTTTAATTTTGTCAGTGTTTAAACCAGAAGGACTGGACTTAAAATTAGCCTCATTAAGTTAACGGCGCATAGATAAGAATAACACCCATCAACCAAGCCACTTCCTCAACCCCTTCTTGTCATCAGCGTCTCCAAAATGCCAATGTTCGTCGCTGCCTCGTCCGCCGACGTTGGATCGCCGATGTCGCGTCACCGCTATTTGAAGTCCGGCTTCTTTCTCTCCGCTCAAGTGAAGGGATCTACAAAGAGGTAATTCGACGCCCTAAATTCTTCTACAAGTAATTCATTTCTTGCAATTGACATGTTGATTTTATTAATTTTATGGTTACTGTTAAATTGATAATAATTTCGAATCAAAAAGATAGGGATTTGGATGGAAATATTTGGTTTTCTACGAATTGCTAGGGGTTTTGGTCGAGAACAAGGGATTGTTGAAACTTGATTTACTTGGCTTTTTTTTTTGTCTGTTTATACGAAGATGTCAATTCATGGTAATGTGATTTTATTTTTAGACTTTCTTTTCGTTAAATTGGTGCTGATATCGTGCCAGTTGTCTGTATGGGTGTGTTCAGTCAGTGTCCCAGACCGAACCACAATGGGAGAGAGGTTTTCCTTCAAAATTGTTTCCTGCAAGCTCATGGTCCATACGTAAACTACCTACGTCCTTATGCAAAAAGCAAATCTATTCAAAACCTTGTCTTGCTTTTTTCTATGTAAATAGTTGCAGTAATTGATAATGATTTCTTCCAGCAAAAGGTTTATATCAACTTGGTTTTCTTTATTACTTGTCAATGAAGGACAAAGTTATTTTAGTTATGGATTTTGTTTCAGGGCATACCCTTTAAATCATGGGTATTTTCCAAAAATACATCCCTAATCTCAATAATTACAAAAATGCCCCCTCAAATCTTAAGTTTGGGGAAGGAAAAAAATCCTGATAACTTTATTACGAAATATTAATCTAGGTCTGTTAAACATTTTAAAAAGATGACTAACTTACCCTTCTTGATTAATTATTTGATACTTACAAACTTAAATAAAAAAAATCATTGCCAAAATCCCCTTACTTGAATGCCAATTACCATCTTCACCCTTATCTTTCCCATCCATTTGACAGCCAAAAACAAACCCAATATAAGTCAATCGCGGTTTATCAGATTCAGTATTTTAATCTAAACCAAACAACAAAACAATAGTACTCCAAGACACCAAAGGAAACTACCCAGAAGAATAAACAATATTACTTGGAGGAGTTGCCTTAAACTAAAAGGGAAAGAAGGCACAGAGGCAAAGAGAAGAAGCAGGTAGACAAAGATGAAAATGAGGGGATAGATCGATCAGCAAGGGGGAATTCATGGAGGGAGCTAGTGGAAGAGGTTAAGTGCGACATCCACCTCGGGAGGGCGAGTTTAAGCAGAGAGATGATTTTCTTTTTTCAGGTGTAAGGAACAAAGTGAGGACAAGCCATTTTAGCTGATACAAATTGAGAGAAGGGTAAAAGTGTATATGTTTGCTCACTAACTCCGTTTCTAGAATGGCACTTCTTTTTTCTAAACTACAAGGGCGTAGTTTTATAAGTGTTGAGATATAAGGGGCGTTTTTGCAGGATACACACATCTTAAAATGTATTTATAGAAATAGCTCATTTTTAAGGAACTCTTTTTTTTCTCTTTTTTGTTTTATGGTTTTATTTTGTTCATTTTTTCTGGATTTTACTCTTAGGGTGTATTTTTTAAATTTTATTATTTATTTATTTATTTTGTTGGGGAAAATGGTTTTTTTCCTTTAAATCTGGTTGACTGAAAGTCTGCTTCCTTGTTCTGTATATTTATCCTTATGCTAAAGATTTATCACTCTAAGGCCTTGTTTGGTATAGGGGTAAAGGGAGTTGAACATTATCTTAATAAATTTTCTCTTAACTTGAATCATATTTGTTATTATGTTAAAATTTAAAGTAAAGTTTAACCACATCTATATATGTTATTAAAAACTCTTATCCTTGAAAACATCACCTGGCAAATACCCGTCAACCGGATAAAATTCCACTTGAAAAATTTTCTCTCCACGAAGAGATAAGGCAAAAACTAAGGGGCCATTTGGTTGGCTAAGAAACTAAGAAAAGGAAATCAAAACACCAAATACACACCATGTTGATTTCCTTTCCTTGTGTTTGGTAGAGAGAAGAAAAAATAGATGTTATGCATGTAGGACCCACCCACTAGTAAAATAATAGTATCATGGGTTCTAAATTTAAGGAAACTCATTTCCTCAAAAAAAAAATCATGAAATTAAATTGAAAACATAAAAAATGGGTCCACAACCTATTTCATATGAGTAATCTCCAAAACTTGGGTTTCTAGAAAATAAACCAAACATCCCCTAAAAATAA
>NC_033800.1:366953-374981 GCF_001876935.1 Asparagus officinalis | reverse complement strand
GAAAATTTTACCCCCGCAATCCCTGTGCGAAAATTTTAATTTGAACATCATTCGTTGTTAATTCTAAATCAGTATTTTGCTTACTTTTTTTCCTCGGTTCGAGCAACACCTTTTTTTCTCTGTTTAAGCAACACCTCTTTTTTTTTCTTTTCGAGACTATACGGCCCGTTTGGCAAAGGGTTAAGAAAGAGAGGTTAAAGAGAATGATTAAAGTACTTAGCACGTTCGATAATCTGAATGACTAAATTATTAATATGTTAAATAAGTTTTATTTTAGCCCTTGTGATCAGTTTTAGTGTTTGGGAATAACAATAATTTTATCTATTTTCTTTATAATTAGAAGGATTAACTCTTAATCCATCTAAATAGGAGTATTAATAAACCCCTCATTTTGAGGGGTTTAACTCATTTTAATCCTTCTAGAAATGTTAGCTTAACAATTCTATATTTTTTATGTTTGGTAAATTATAGAGGGTTAACTCACTTTAACCCTTTTATAGATTTTTTGTGTTTGACGGGTTAAGAAGAGGTTAAGTCTCCTTAATCACTCACTTAACCCTTTGTGAAACGGTACATATAGCATCATTTATTGTTAATTCTAAATCAATCTTTTGCTAACACATGTCAACTTCTTAGTTTTTTTTTTGGTTAAATTTTTCTGTTTTAACCATGAAAATTGAATTATGTTTCCACCGCTTTGTTCTTACCTATCTCGGTTAGAGAGCAGAGCCAGCAACGTTTCAACTTCCTCTCTCTCACCCCCCCTCTCAACGTTTCCAATTAGCATTCTCTCTCTTCAAGCATATATTCATTCTTTCTCCAATTCCCTAAACAGCATTCATCGAACTCGAGCAGCCATCTTCTTTCTCTTTCTTATGGAGCCGGCTACGAAAGGATCCCTCTCTACCACGTTCTCATTTTCTTCACTCTATCCCTCGACCCATTGAGGAAATAAGCAGCAAATCGAACCACGAGCGATTCCCTCTCCCTTAGTTATTAATCTCTTTAAACCCTAAAGACCCAACTTAAGAAATTCCATCAAATATCCGAAAGTTGAGAACTTTTTCAAGTTCTTTTTGCTCCTATTAAAAATCTCAAAGCTCAGAACTTTTTAAGTTATTTGGATGTATTTTGATGAGTACTCTTGGTTTTTGACATTTCCTTTCTTTTTTCTATTTTTGCAGATTTTAGAATTTTGTGTAAGATGAAGCTGTCACTATCATGTTGTGAAAACGTTTTCCTTCTTCTATTTTGTAAGTTATCACAAGAATTATGAAAATTGTTTGAAGCTTAATTTTTGTGGTTAAAAAAATGGATTTTAGAACATGAAGAGCTAATGTTAGCGAGCTCATATTGGAATTGATCTTTTTTTTGAGTTCTCTTTGCTCCTGTATGAAATCACATAGGTGAGACCTTTTTGAGTACTTTCATGTATTTCGATGAGTCCTCTTGGTTTGTGGCATTCCCTTTTTTTTAGAAAAATTTTGAGTGGAATTTGGTGTGAGACGAAGCTATCATTCTCATTTTGCGTAATGTTTTACTTTTCTATATTTTCGAATTTATTGGGTGAATGCTACGATTTGTTTGAAGCTTCATGCATATGGTACCGAAAAGGATTTTGGAATATGAAGAACAAATGTTAGTGGACTCAAACGAGAAATTGACATGGAAAAACTGATTTCTGGAAATTTCGAGAGCGCAACTGATATACATGCATTGTCTTTCTTATAAAATGTAGATGGACCCAAATCAAGATGTTATAGCTCCTTTTTTTTGTTATTCTTATATACATGATGAAGGAAGCAAGAAGGTAGTTAGATCTTAATTAGTATTTATTTATTTATTGTTATTCTTATATACATGATGAAGGAAGCAAGAAGGTAGTTAGATCTTAATTAGTATTTATTTATTTATATATATCATTTAATTTGTTATTAAGGAAGCAAGAAGGTAGTTAGATCTTAATTAGTATTTATTTATTTATATATATCATTTAATTTGTTATTTTTTTATAATCAATGACATTTAGAACCTTTTAGCATTAAATGGTTAGGAGACGTAGGATCTATAGCTCTTTTGCTCTGTAATAGAGAAATTTGTTTTCTTAACTCTAATCTAATCCACCCCCTTTCAAGTATAAGATCGTTTATCTTTGAGGTGGTGGAGGCGAGGAGGATGGTATAGCACAATTGCTATATCCACTCCCAAATAGTAACTTTGGGGGTGTAAAGTTCCTAAATTGCCCTTTTCGTCATAAGACCTCAGTTTCATTAAAAGAGAACCCCTACCTCAAAGTGTCTTTTGGTTCTTCAAGCTGTATTTTGATATGAGATGAATATTATAGTCAATAATTGTTTTGTACACAATTGGAACAAAAAAATAATTTCACGCATATTGGATTTTGGTAAGAATATCTACACTATTCGATGATCATATAAACAACTAAACAAGTTATATAAATTTGTGTATAAGAATTTAACTACAATATTGTTATTTTTTTATCATTTTTATTATTATCCTTCATTCATATAATCTCAGTTATATAAATTAAACCAACAATTAAATATGGTCTTACTAAAAGTTTAATAAATTCTACCAATCCTTCAAACATTTCAAACACTTTACGTATAAATCTATATATTTCAATTAAACCAAGACATCAATCTTAACTTTTAAATTTCAACAGAATATATAAATTTAACCAAGACTTACAACATCAATTTACAAGTAAAAACATTACTTTACATTTTACTCACTCCTTTCCAATTTAACTTTCCTCTTTTTTTTCAACAAAAAAGTCAACTCCATTTTGACTCAATAATTAGTTCATATAATTTTAAAATTTTGAAAAATATTTTATACGAATGGATAGTAATCATCAATAACTTCATTGTACAAATTCAAAATCATAAAAAATTAGTTAAATTAAAATAATTGTAAGTCAAAAGGTTTTTAAGTAAAAAAGTCAAACATGTCTATTACATTGGGATCGAGGTAGATAATTTAATAATTTTCATTAAAAATTATTATACAATAATTATATTTTTTTTGCAGTACAAACCATTTAACAAATTATATTTTTTTTGCAGTACAAAATAATTGCCGGACCTCATGTCCGGTGCGCCATTGTTCTGCTGGACTTCATGTCCGGTGGGCTATTTATTGTGTCTACCGGACTCCGTGTCCAATAGGGCAAAATTGTCATTTTACATCTTGTTTTTACTGTTTTGGAGTGGATATAGTTGGACCCATGGTATAGGCATAGTGGGAAGGAAGGGTTGAGGAGGGGATGAGTTTGGATATAAGAGGGGAGGGGAAGAAGAAGACAATTGCTCTGGGAAGGTGAAAAAGTAGAACTAAGAACTTTGTGGGAGGTAGAGATAGGAGCCGGAGATGAAACAAAATTTATCTTTTGCTAAGATAATGGTTTGCTGCCATAAGAAAGATGCAATTTTTTTTAGAAATGATTATTTTCAAGATAAAAGAAATTATCACAGAGATAAATGTGGGGAATGAAAGAGTGCTGGGTTTAATTCGTAAGTAAATGGGCGGTTTTGAGAGGGATAATTATGTAGAAAATCGACACTTGTCAAAAGAAAACACCAGGCTTTTACTTTATTAGATAGCAATAATGATAATAATAATAGATAATAGATGGATGTTGCCAATTTCACTATTGTTATTATTACCAACAGACGCCCACTAGATTTGTTTTTTTTTAATAAACAAAGGCACATATAATTTCCTTAGTAAGTAGGAGTGTAGGACTTAGTCCTATTTCAACTTCTAAATTTTATTTGGTTACACACTAAGGCCTGTGTTCTTAATTTGTTATCAAATAGGCCCATTGGTTTTAGGATTTGTCTAAAGGGAAGCTCATTTCAGTTCATCTGTATTATAACCTCACTTTAAAATACGGTCCATTTGGAAAAGGGCCCCTTAGTTTTTTACCTTTAACCTGAGCCTTCTTCATACGTATTATCAAAATCCTGAGCACGATTGGGAATACTACTGCCGTGTTTAAAGCCAAACAGGCAAGTACGTAAACTTATTTGTTTTTCAACACAAATGATTTATTTATTTATTTATTTATGATATCTCCTCAAATGATTGTGTTTCACATGTAATGCACTTTATTTTATTACAAAAACCTTAAATTCGAAACGAAAACCCACCTCGTCACTCTACTAATCACCCCCCGACTTTGACCTTACAACTTACAACTCTCATCTCTTAAATGAGGGATCCTAGAGATGTAGTAGTTACCCTAAGGTCAGCTTTCCCTGACCCTAGGATCAATGATCGAGATTCCCTCCACTCCCCGGTCTTAGGATTAACGGCTGAGATTTTTCCACCGTCAAAACTGATCAAAGCGGAGGTCCCTAGTCACTGAAGGCATAGGAACTCATCGTTGTCATTGAGGAGGGTAACGAGCCCAAGAATGTCATATGCATCATGGCCTATGATTGAGTGACATCTTAAATTTGAAGCAAAATTATTAGTCTCATATGTCTTTGGATGAGGAAAGCTCGGTCGGGATCGTCAGTACTAGAAGTAAAGCCTATATGTTATCTAAAATTAGATAGAGTGGTGTTAGGGGCACATCCCCTACCACACCACCAACCACACACCCCTCTCCTATCGCTACAGTAAACCGGGCCCCACATGGGATTTTAAAAATTTTAAAATCCCATGTGGGGCCCGGTTTACTGTAGCGATGGGAGAGGGGGATGTGGTTGGTGGTGTGTTAGGGGGTGTGCCCCTAACATTATTTAAAATTAAAGCCCTTAATATCTAGGTAAAATACACTTCTATGTCTTCTGATGCAAAAAAAAAAGACGAAAAAGGGTGGTAAATAGGGTTAGAGCTAGTAACCTTAAATCTCAACTCAAACTCATAGTCATCTCAAAATCAATACGTAACTAAAAGCAAACCTGTTTTCATCTATCAATACGTAACTAAAAGCAAGCATGTTTTCATCTATCTATATATTTTTTATTCCGATATCAAATTTTTGTCTCAAATCAACCCTTTAGAATATGCGAATTGGTTGGAAGATGAAGAAATAGGGTAATTTTGAGTATCTTGGTTTTCAGCTGCATCATCTTCTTTGTTCAAAAATAATGGATTTGTGCATTTTTGATTTTACAAGAAATGTGTGGGCTTAAATAAGACCCAGATAATAACTTGGTTGACGCGTTAGTGGGCTTAACAAAAGCGCAGACAAACAACTTGGTTGACAGGTGAAAAACGTTTATATTTTGCTATTTAGTTGGCAAGCATCCATAGGCTTTAGTTACTTTTATGGCTGTTTAAACTGTTAGTTTAAACTAGTAGTCCCCAAAATTAATAAATTGAACTACATCCATCAAAATTTAAATAGATATAATTAGTCTCCCAATTGCTATTAGTTACCACAAAGAAAGACAAGTTATGATTTTCTCTTTGAACTTAAATCAGGTGTGGTTAAAACCCTACCTTAGTTAAACCAACTTGAATCAGCCCAAGTTAACTTTCATTTACTTGTTCAATTCTTAAATTGAACGATTTCTTAAATAGAGTTTAAATGTATGATATAAATATGAACGGACCTATGATTACCTAGTTTATTGGCTTTCTAGATAGGAACTGTTGATACTTCACTCCATATTAAGGCCATCTGGATCCTAAACGTATAAAAGAGAAGCGGAAATAAGAAATGTTTTAAGTTCGTAAACCATTAATTCATTTTATTTTGGAGCATTTAAAGCGTAAAGTATAAAACGGTATGAAGAAATGTAAATTTATTTTATTGGTATGTAATATATATTTGAGTAATGCATAGAAATTGAATACCCTCATGCGACTGGCCAATTGAATTAAGAACTAATTGTAATACGTGGAGTGATTCTAGTACCTTACTAAATTCCAGTTACTCTTGTTTTCTCATAAATAAAAAAAATTAATTAATTAAGAACACATAAAATAAAGGTGTCCTTCAAGCACAAAGGATGTTAAATTAATTTGAAACTAAATTAAAGATTGGTTGTAATTAATGTATTTTTCTTAACTCATCTTAATAAAAACATGAAAGAAGAACAAAGAGTATAAAAATAAAAAATAAAAGGCCAAAAAAAAAGTAATATCCATCAATATTTGAAAAAAAAAATTATTTCAGCAATATTTGGAAAAACATTTTATTTCCTTCTTCTATTTTGTAAGTTATTGCAAGAATTATGAAAAATGTTTGAAGCTTAATTTTTGTGGTTAAAAAATGGATTTTAGAGCATGAAGAGCTATTGTTAGTGAGCTCATATGGGAATTGATCTTTTTTTTAGTTCTCTTTGCTCCTGTATGAAATCGCACAGGTGAGACCTTTTTTAGTACTTTCATGTATTTCGATGAGTCCTCTTGGTTTGTGGCATTCCCTTTTTTTGGAAATTTTTTGAGTGGAATTTGGTGTGAGACGAAGCTATCATTCTCATTTTGCGTAATGTTTTACTTTTCTATATTTTCGAATTTATTAGGTGAATGCTACGATTTGTTTGAAGCTTCATGTGTATGGTACCGAAAAGGATTTTGGAATATGAAGAACAAATGTTAGTGGACTCAGATGAGAAATTGACATGGAAAAACTGATTTCTAGAAAATTCGAGAGCGCAACTGATATACATGCATGGTCTTTCTTATAAAATATAGATGGACCCAAATCAAGCTTGTTATAGCTCCTTTTTTTTGTTATTCTTATACACATGATGAAGGAAGCAAGAAGGTAGTTAGATCTTAATTAGTATTTATTTATTTATATATGTAATTTAATTTGTTATTTTTTTATAATCAATGACATTTAGAACCTTTTAGCATTAAATGGTTAGGAGACGTAGGATCTATAGCTCTTTTGCTCAGTAATAGAGAAATTTGTTTTTTAACTCTAATCTAATCGACCCCCTTTCAAATATAAGACCGTTCATCTTTGAGCTAGTGGAGGCGAGGAGGATGGTATAAGCATAGGGGAAGGAAGGGTTGAGGAGGGGATGGGTTTGGACATAAGAGGGGAGGGGAGGAAGAAGACAATTGCTCTGGGAAGGTGAAAAAGTAAAACTAAGAACTTTGTGGGAGGGAGAGATAGGAGCGTGAGATGAAACAAAAGTTAATTTTGTCCAAGATAATGGTTCCCTGCCCTAAGAAAGATGCAATTTTTTTTTTAGAAATGATTATTTTCAAGATAAAAGAAATTGTCACAAGGATAAATGTGGGGGATGAAAGGGTGTTGGGTTTAATTCATAAGTAAATGGGTGGTTTGGAGAGGGATAATCATGTAGAAATCGACACGTGTCAAAAGAAAACACCAGGTTTTTACTTTATTAGATAGCAATAATGATAATAATAATAGATAATAGATGGATGTTGCCAATTTCACTATTGTTATTATTACCAACAGGCGCCCACTAGATTTATCTTTTTTAATAAACAAAGGCACATATAATTTCCTTACTATGTAGACTTAGTCCTATTTCAACTTCTAAATTTTATTTGGTTATACACTAAGGCCTGTGTTCTTAATTTGTTATCAAAATAGGCCCATTGGCTTTAGGATTTGTTTTAAAGGGAAGCTCATTTCAGTTGATGTGTATTATAACCTCACTTTTAAAGATACGGTCCATTTGGAAAAGGGCCCCTTCATTTTTTACCTTCAACCTGAGCCTTCTTCGTACGTATTATCAAAATCCTGAGCACAATTGGGCATACTACTTCCGTGTTTAAACCCAAACAGGCAAGTACGTAAACTTATTTGCTTTTCAACCCAAATGATTTATTTATTTATTTATTTATGATATCTCCTCAAATGATTGTGTTTCACATGTAGTGCACTTTATTTTATTACAAAAACCTTTAATTCGAAACGAAAACCTACCTCGCCACTCTACTAATCACCCCTGACTTTGACCTTACAACTTACAACTCTCATCTCTCAAATGAGGGATCCTAGAGATCTAGCAGTTACCCTAAGGTCAGCTTTCCCTGGCCCTAGGATCAACGATCGAGATC
>NC_033800.1:348413-366943 GCF_001876935.1 Asparagus officinalis | reverse complement strand
AGATTTTTCCACCGCCAAAACCGATCAAAGCGGCGGTCCCTAGTCACTGAAGGCATAGGAACTCATCGTTGTCATTGAGGAGGGTAACGAGCCCAAGAATGTCATATGTGACATGGCCTATGATTGAGTGACATCTTAAATTTGAAGTAAAATTATTATTCTCATGTCTTTGGATGAGGAAAGCTCGGTCGGGATCGTCGGTACTAGAAGTAAAGCCTATATGTTATCTAAAATTAAAGCCCTTAATATCTAGGTAAAATAAATAAAAAATAAAAAAAAACGAAAAAGGGTGGTAAATAGGGTTAGAGCTAGTAACCTTGAATCTTAGATTCAACTCAAACCCATATTCATCTCAAAATCAATACGTAACTAAAAGCAAGCCTGTTTTCATCTATTAATACGTAACTAAAAGCAAGCCTGTTTTCATCTATCTATATATTTTTTATGCCGATATCAAAAATTTGTCTCAAATCAACCCTTTAGAATATGCGAATTTGGTTGGAAGATAAAGAAATAGGGTAATTTTGAGTATCTTGGTTTTCAGCTGAATCATCTTGTGGGCTTAAATAAGACCCAGATAATAACTTGGTTGACGCGTTATTGGGCTTAACTAAAGCGCAGACAACAACTTGGTTGACAGGTGAAAAACGTTTACATTTTGCTATTTAGTTGGCAAGCATCCATAGGCTTTAGTTACTTTTATGGCTGTTTAAAGTGTTAATTTAAACTAGTAGTCCCCAAAATTAATAAATTGAACTACATCCATCAATATTTAAATAGATATAATTAGTCTCCCAATTGCTATTAGTTACCACAAAGAAAGACAAGTTATGATTTTCTATTTGAACTTAAATCAGGTGTGGTTAAAACCCTACCTTAGTTAAACCAACTTGAATCAGCCCAAGTTAAATTTCATTTACTTGTTCAATTCTTAAATTGAATGTTTTCTTAAATAGAGTTTAAATGTATGATATAAATATGAACGGACCTATGATTACCTAGTTTATTGGCTTTTCTAGATAGGAACTGTTGATATGTCACTCCATATTAAGGCCATCAGGATCCTAAACATATAAAAGAGAAGCGGAAATAAGAAATGTTTTAAGTTCGTAAACCATTAATTCATTTCATTTTGGAGCATTTGAAGCGTAAAACGACATGAAAACCTCCTTAGCCTAAAAACTAAAAACCTCCTTCATCCATTGGATCTAGATGAATCCAATGGCTGAGATTCAGTCAGACAGTCAATAGACACATGCATTAATTATCTCAACGTAGTGAATCCAGATTCACTACCTCAACGTATCTCGAATCACTGCAGTGAATCCAGATTCACTACCTCAATGTATCTGGAATCACAGCAGTGAATCTGGAATCACAGCAGTGAATCTGGAATCACAGCAGTGAATCTGGAATCACTGCAGTGAATCTGGATTCACTGCAGTGAATCTGGACCCACTGCATTGATGTAATTAATGCATGTGTTTAATGAGGTAATTAATACATGTGTTTGTTGACTGTTTGACTGAATCCTAGCCATTGGATGAAGGAGGTTTTTAGTTTTATATGGGTTCCACGTTTGCCACTACTACAGAAAACGGAGCATAGTTCCTGTCACAAGCACAATGTAAGGGGCTGTTTGGTTCCCTGTTTTTGAGGGAAAGTTATTGTTGAAAGCCTGCCAAAAGTACCACTTTTTGGCAGGCTTTCAAGCAAAATCCTCTTTTTTAGAGGCGTTTTTTGCTTAAAGCCTGCCAAAAAAGTGATACTTTGGCAGGCTTTCAATAGAAAATTGTTTTAACCAAACAGCCCCTAAAGTGATTTCATAAAAAAAAGACATGATTTTAGGAGAAAGCTGACATTGAAGTCAGGAAAAAATAAAAAAAATAATTCCAACCAATATGAACATTTGAGTAGGGACCGCTTTTTACACTTTCCAAACAAACAATTAGGAGCTGTTTGGTTGTATGTTTTTACCATGTAAAAGGATGGAAAGTGTAAAAAAGTGGGTCCCAATGTCAGCTTTCATCACTTTCAATTGTTTGTTTATAGTTGTGAAAATAGTGTAAAGTGATTTCATATGCTGATGTGGCTTGTAAAGTGATTTCATAAAAAAAACATGATTGAGCTTTGCTACAGGGACCTAAAATATGGACCAATAGAGGGGACAAGTGAGGTGTCCCCCTCCTATTGGATAGTGAGTTGGCCATCATTAATGATGGCCAACTCACTATCCAATAGGAGGGGGACACCTCACTTGTCCTCTCTATTGGTCCCATATTTTAGGTCCCTGTAGCAAAGCTCAATCATGTTTTTAGGAGAAAACTAACATTGAAGTCAGAAAAAAATAGTAAATAATTCCAACCAATATGATCATTTGAGTAGAGACCACTTTTTATACTTTCCAAACAAGCAATTTATGATTCCAATGGAATAAAAAAAAGTATACAAGTGAAATTGATGAGGTGGACAACAACTTTTCAAGTTGTGTCATAAATACATAATTTTACCAACAACAACCAAAACAGTCTCTTAAAGTTACATTTGCAAACCAAATTTTACAAATGTAACTTTAATTGATTCTGAAGCCCCACACTTCCACCGACATATTTCCCTAAAAAAATGAAAAAAAATTTTGAATTTCAAATCTCTGCTAAAATTTTGAAATTCTAATCAGTGTTGTCATATTGCTCTCCTTCACAAACACAGACGCTTCCTCTCCCCTCTTTTTTTTCTTATTCTCCCACATCGGCTCAGACAATCCACCCTCCTCCCCCCTCCGGCATCGTCAGGCTCCTCATCCAAGCTTCCCTCAGCTTTCTCTCTCTTTATAAAGCAACGGAGGGATCTCTCTAAAAATCTCTCTCTCAAATTAGACCTAATCTCTCTCTCATCCCCTAACCATTAATCTCTTCCCCAATCTCTGAATCTGCGGGCTCCAGCAGAGAGATCGTCGAGACATGGCGACGTCAGAAGCGAACCCTGGAGTGCCTCCCCTCCCACCTCGCCGACGCCCTCTTCCGTTGCCTCCGCCACCGCCACCTCCTCTACCCATCCCTCCTCGAGTCCGTTCAAAACCCTAGCCCTAACTTTTTAATTTTGGACCTTTTCTGTTGGAATTTGTGAATTTTTTTTATTTTGTTCTGGGTTTTCCAGCATTGCGTTGAAGAGGTTGATTTGAGTGGGGAGAGCAGCGTGGATGCTGAGTGGATGACTTATTTGGGGGGATTTCGGAATCTTCGAATTTTGAAGCTTTCGTATTGCAGGAGTTTGAATATTCTGTAAGTGTTTTCCTTCTCTCTTTTTAATTTGTTCATATTGATGCAATTATAACTCCAAAGAATATGAACAGAGACTATATTATGATTAGGAAAGAGTAAAAAAACTTCAAATCAGTTCAGAGAAATATTATTAGTTTTAGAAAAATAACTTTATTTACTAGTCTATTTGATTTTTGGGTTTTGAAATTTTAACCTATTTATTTTATTTCCAATTTATTACCTGAATGGCCTTTTGAGATCAATTCAATATATGTTGTCTGGGAAAGAATAACATCCATGTGGTTATACTTATAATAGCATATTGATAACCACTTGGAAAATTGTTTCTGCTATGTTCGTGCATTGTTCATATTGCCCTTCTACAATATATGCACAGTGAAGTGTTGAAGGCAATACTTTTTACATAATATCTCTAATACTCTGCCTTTTGGAACTTCAAGTAAATCTTTTTCATCCCAAATTATGAACAGTTACTTGAATGTTATTTGGCAACGTTGATTGTTTGACTATGTTTTCAGATAAGATAAAACAAGCACGAGAGATTTTTAGTGGCATGAGAGTTAGGATTCCAGTCAATTGGAATGCTATGCTAGCTGGGTTCATCAACAATGGGCAATCAGAGGATGGATTAAAATTGTTTAAACTGATGGTGGGGTCAGTTGAGGTGCGCCCGAACCCATCAACATTAACCAGTGCATTATTGGTATGTCGCGATCTCCCAGGTTTAAATTCAGGAAAGCAAATCATCAGTGGGCTTCTAAATTATCTCTGAGTTTTAATATAATAGTTGAAACCTCATTAGTGAGCATGTATTGCAAGTGTGGGCACTTGGATGATGCTTCGAAATTGTTTTCAATGGAATGGCGAGAAAAGATGCAGTCTCATGGAATGCAATAATTTCTGGTTATTCCCAACACAGACTTGGAAAAAGTGCTATTGAATTATTCCACGAAATGAAGCAAGATGTAGTAAAACCTAATGAAATCACCTTTGTCACACTCTTAACAACATGTAACCATTCTGGGCTAACCAAGCATGAAACCACTTGGCTGAGTTGTTGGTTAGGTGGTTATAAGTAAAGGTTAGCATTGAGCTCATACTAATTAGACTATTGAGTGATTTAGTTTCTGCCACAATGAAGTTTATGAAGCTTGGGTCAAAGCCTGGTTCTTTTCAGGATGACAGTGACGACGTAAGGTGAGATTTTTCATGGATTTTGTTGCTTTTGGTAGTACCAATCAGGCTTATTGAGGCGTGCCCGGGGCGCGGGGCGCTTCGGCGTAGGGGAAATGTGCCCCGCACGCAAGGCGGGGCACTGTACGCAGAGAGGCGCGCGCCTCTCGTGCGCCTCATATGTGTCTCGCTCGCGCCTCGCGTGCGCCTCGCACCTGCGTTATGTAACATACTCTTTCTTTTATTTTTTTAAAATAATTTACATAATTACATATTTATATTATGTAATATACTCTTTCTTACTAATTGCTAATCTATTTTCATATTTTCATGTTTAACCTATAAAAAAGAAATAATAGTTAGTAATTTAGTATACTTGTTTGCTAATTGTAACTTCCTTCTCTACTTAGCATGCTAACTAGCAAATTATGAATATGTAAATATGTAATTGTTACATTCATTCTTCATTTTTTCATGCTAAGTAGCAAATATCAATTAAGAATACTAACTAGAAAATTATGAACAATCATGTTTGTTAATTATATTTCTTAGTCTTTTATGTGACAATTTATAAACATATGCTCATAATTGTTAATCACTTAATTTGATGATTTAAATACATGTTTCTTGTATCTTTTTTATTACTTTAAAATTTCAATTAGCATAATTTGATGATTTAAGTTGATATTCTCATAATTTTGGATGTAGGTAACTAATATGTTGCTTATATATTTTTGTCTTATGATATTGGAAAATATTAGTTTGAGTTATGCGCCTCAATTAGTGAGGCGCGCGCCTCGATGTGCGCCTTGCGCATGGTGTGCGTAAGGGACCTTTGCGCCCCGCATTGTGCCTTGCGCCTCTATAACACTTGTATCAATTTTGCATACTGTTTCATAGTATGTATTCGATTTGGAATGTTTATTTATTTAGGCATGATTTTGTGTATTTATTGTTGATATTTGTCTAGATTAGTCTTTTCATAAAGATCTATAGAAAATAAATGAAACTGTCAAAAGTATTCTAGATTAATGCTTACATTTTGTTATAGAAATGTTATGCGTAAGAGAATTATATAACCTCCAAAGTGCGAGTAGGTCTAGGGCGGGTGACCTCCTGAGAAGTCTTTGCTTAAGATGTTTAAGTGCATGTCAATGGCTTATTTTAATGTTGCATTATCTGGTATAATTTCGAGTATTTACTTAGTATTTTTTTAAAAAACTCTCTCTTTAGTTCTGCACCAAAAAGGCATATAAATCAAATTACTAGGCTGGATAAGGTTATCTGCCTATGTCATCCTTATGCTGAATGATCAAACTTTGTTTTATTAATTTATGTAATTAGTCCTCTGTGGTCATTTGTGTTAGTTAATTGAAATACACAGTACATGATAATTTATTAGCAAACCGAAGTTAATTTCTGAGAAAACTATTAAAAAGTTCAATGATACTTTGTTGAAATTTACCACTGCTTTCAACCATTAGTCACTCGACATTTATTCTTTCCATTTTGGGTTCTATGCTTAAAAGTTAAAAAAATAGCTTTCTTATCTCTATAGACACAATAACGCATGACACCAAAGGTTATCAAGGAATGAATATACAGTTCACAAACTGTAACCAACATATCTCCGAGGTTCAGTCCTCAAAGACTCACTGACACCCTGGTTCATGAAATGTAGCAATATTACCCACAAGAACTGATGTGGTTCTTAAACTGATTCAGCTCCACAAGGACTTCTTCGGTAGGTATGTGTATCAACTATCAAGTCACTCATGCACCATATCTGTAGAAATGTTATGATTTAGAAAGTCGAAAGTGAGATCATATATAGACTCGTCTTCTTTTTTGGGATTTACATAAAATTAATACTTATAACACAAATTTATAAAATTGAAGAGTTTGAAATATGCATGATGAATTTATGTTATATTACCTGTAAGCTTCCATCAGGATTGCAACCAGAATCGGTAGATACACTAGCAATTGTCCATGGATCAGATA
Organism: Asparagus officinalis; assembly: GCF_001876935.1. Classification (NCBI taxonomy): domain Eukaryota; kingdom Viridiplantae; phylum Streptophyta; class Magnoliopsida; order Asparagales; family Asparagaceae; genus Asparagus; species Asparagus officinalis. The sequence goes on along the minus strand of NC_033800.1, from coordinate 360,485 downwards.
TGCTCCAGTTGAAATCAGGATTGCAACCAGAATCGGTAGATACACTAGCAATTGTCCATGGATCAGATATGCTCCAGTTGAAATTTGTCACTTTACCTCCTCTGCAAGCACAAACACAGAAAATATACAATAAACATGAAGCAGATCCAAAGACTAGACCACAAGTACCTTATTTCGCCACTATTATCGTATGTTATTAAAGGGTCAAATTTTAGCACCCCTAGCTTTGGCCTAAAAAACATAGCTTAATGTGAATCCACCAGAAAAGGACAGGCCACCTGGATATCTTTGATGCACTTTTAATATCTTAGGTATCTATTATGCTCTCTTAGCATCTTCTACAATATAATCCTCATTAGGGAACCAGGAAACTATTGCCAATAATAGAAAATGTCATTTCCAAAGGAAATCAAGGGTACACATATCCATCTCTAAGCCCAGCGTGAATAAAATCCTAATTATTGTAACATAAAGACAATGGATGCAGCTGAACTAATATCTGTAATAACTAGATGCAGAATTATCTATTCGGATAATCAACAGAATTGACATGGATAAATAGGAAACAAGATTTTGACAGAAACAACAAACATGTGTGTCCTCCATATATTCAATTGAGAAATTACATATTTGATTTTGTGAGATTTTGATGGTTATTATAATAAGCTATGCATTTTGTTTGTTTTTTACATATTTATAGAGATGCAAGAGCTGACTTTGATGATTAATAAAATCTTTGGTAATTAAAATGTTGGTAGGTAACAAAAGTAAAATCTGATTTTGAACTTGATTCATTTTTAATTAATTTGATTTTAGATCTTAATTTTTCTAGAATGATAATACATCTTATATTTGTGCTATACTGAAAAGCCATCATCTTTGATATTTTTTCTTTCTTTTTATTGTCAGTAGTGTGCTTATGCCTTCTCAGTAAACAATATGAATATATCTCATTTGTTTTGCCTCCAGTGTTGGCCGTTTTGCTTCTACTTTTCCTTTTCTGGTGAGTAAGAGTAGAGAAATGTCTCCGACAAGCAATATGAATCTCTTATGAATTTATAGCATGCAGTGTATTTGCAGTGTTGAGTCTTCCTTAAATTAGTTCATATCAAACTATACTTGAAACTTATTGAATAGATTAATATCATAATTGATATGTAGCTATATTTTAATGAAAGGTGATGTACTTGAATGTGATTGCAGGTTGTTCAACTAGGTGGGAAAGATATGCTTGCAATGCTTCATATTGGCTTGCAAAAGTGCAAAAAAATTGAATGTTTTTGTAAGTCAACTATTTATTTTACCCCCTTAATGAATATGAGATTTAATGCACAAGCTTCTCCCTTTTCTTTTATTGTAAATACCATGTACAAAATTGACAAATCTAATAAAAATCTCAGTTACAATTAAGGCATGAGTATCAACATTAGTTTAAGCATCATATACATGGCCCTCGCATCTAAATGAGTTGGTACAGTGATATAAAGCTGATAGGGTGAAGGACGAAAATAAGTATGGGCACTATGAAAGTGTTGCGCCTTTGTCATTCCAGAATCAAGTTTTTGAAGGGCCTGACAAGGACATAGAAACAGGTGATGACAATATAACATAATTATGATTTGTCAATTTGAAATATGAATATTTGTGTAATATTATTTTTCTTATTTTTGTGATTACCTCAGAAATGCATCTTGCCAATGCAAGGCAGTCCAGAATTGAAGAGGCAACTGATGATGATGGTCCCAGCACCTCAGGAAGACAGATAAATGAGGTACTTGCTTCAGTTACCTCTAAATTTAATTTAATCTGAAAGTTTTTTTTTTTTTAGTTTTTAGGTAATGGATAAATAGATTTGTGATGATTATTTGCTTACATCTTGCATCATGTACTTCCAATAAAAACCATCTGCTACATTGTATAGTCCATTCACATGTTAATCTCAGAATACCTGCAATCATCTATAATATGCATTTCAGGGCTCAAGATATATATGCATTTTAGTCTATGAAATGCTGCTAGTTACCTAGCTATTATCAGATGTAAATGCCATGCGCTTACTATAGATGGAAATGTGGTTGCATTTGAGTCAATGTGTCCCTGAACATTTATGAATGCTTCATCCATTAGGCATTAGCACATGGTCATATGACTTTTAGTTATGGTCTGAAAACTAGATCGACATTTTTTTAATAGAGGAAAAATCTGGGTATTGAACGGAAATGTAGATGCTATTTCGCTTCCATTGTTTATGGAGAATGCTGCTTTGTTAGGGCGTGACATTTAAATAGTAATTTAAGCTACTTTACTTTCCAAAATAAATTGATCTCTTAAGTAGTAATTGGCTGCAAAATTTCGCCATTGACAAAACTTTGGAAATAGATATTCGGCTACTTTAGTGATATATTAATTTTTAGATTCTTAAATTAGGAAATTTAGAGTTGACTTTATATTCTTTAGAGCGAGAATGTATAAGCATCAGATGACAATATTTTTCGTAACATATATTTTAATATGATTTATGATTTTTAATTTTAAGTATACAATCATCAAATCAAATGTATTAAAACTTAGAGAGACACAGATTTTAATATGATTTAGGTAAGTTTTTATTGCTTACAAGAATTTATAATTTTTACTAGAGAGACACTAGGGGGCACACTCCCAACCAGACTCTCAACTATACTCCCCGCTACAGTATGTTGTTTGTATATTGTCTGATTCTAAGTTTTGTATTTTCAAATTAATACCGTGGAAGCTTCATCAACTCAATTTCGTTAGGTATGTTTTTACTGCTTACAATAATTTATTATTTTTACTATACCCCTCATTTCAACTTATTTGCTATGCATTAAATGAACATTATTGATGAAGGTTTTCTTTAATAATTCCAAAAAAGTGTTCGTGGCCATTTTTATTGAGTAGACAGAAGTAGATACTTTCTAAGCAAATCAATTCCAAAGGGATTATTTTTTTTATGATAAACGTTAAACATTCTATAGCTTTCGTAAATCTTAATTCACAAAGTATAATGAAAATTTACATAAAAGATTAATTTTTGGTCTAATTAGTTAATATTAGTATTTGAGCACTAAAAATACATATATTTCTAATCAAATCAATTCTAAAATTATAACAAGTTAAGTTTTTCTTTTTGTGGTGCTAAACACTAACCATTCTATAACTTTGGAAATTCAGAATTCACAAACTATGACCAATATTTACCTAAAAGATAAAATTGGGTTAATTTATTAACATTAGTATTTGAATATTAACAATTGACACATTTCTATTCTACAGCATCATCGTTGGGACATTGAGCATTTGTGGGTGGACATCAGTAACGCTAACATAAAAGGTACTTATTGTATGTCATTTTTACATGCATGAACCTAATTATGTTATGAGGCCATCTATACATATATTGCATATAGACTATCACTGCTAAAAAATGAGGCATCATAGACGGAAAATTCCGTCTAGGATACCCAGAATTCCGTCTAGGATGCGTATTCTAGACGGAATTCCGTCTAGAATACGCGTCTAGTTTATTTCCGTCTAGTATGTAGTATTCTAGACGGAAATTCCGTCTAGAATACATCCTAGACGGAATATTCTAGACGGAATTCAAAACCGTCTAGAATACATCCTAGACGGATTATTCTAGACGGAAATTCCGTCTAGAATAATTTATCCTAGACGGAAAAAAATTCCGTCTAGAATAAGTATTCTAGACGGAAAATTCCGTCTAGAAATCTTATTCTAGACGGAATTTGATTTTTTAAATTTTTTAATTTTTTTAATTTTTAAAAAACATTCTAGACGGAATTTAAGCATCCTAGACGGAATTTCCGTCTAGGATGCTATGCTACAGTTTTTTTTTTTTTTTTGCAGAATCTACTTTGAGTGCTACAGTTTTTTTTTTTTTTTTTTTGCAGAATCTACTTTGGTCATTGAAGAATTAAGCAAAAAATGCTTATAGGAAAATACTTGAGCTTCTTTCATTACCAAGATTATACCAAGATGAACTAATCTAATAATATCTATTAACAAAATGAACGCTATACCAAGATAAAGTACATTAATTTAGCATTACAAAGACTCCAACTACCTTAAACAATTACACTCTAACATGTACTATTAAACCTTTCTGTTGACAATAAATAAATCAATAAAATTACAAATGGCCCAACTTGTTACATAGGGAAGCAATTGCCCCCTCTCTCCTTTCAAAACGCCTGCTCTACTCTCTCACTTCCCTTTCTATGTGAAAGTGCTTCCATCATGAGGGCCACATGCTCTTCGTTCACCTGCAAAAATTGATTTATTACGAGTAAATATCCTAGAATATAATTTTCAGAGGTCAGGCAAACTAAACATGTGAGATATTTGGCGAAAAAATATTTTATTCTTGATAACTACTCGAGAGAAAAAAAATGTCGCTAAGGGCCAAAGACAGATAAAAAAAGAATGAAATGTAACTGTGTAGGGTGAAAATTTGATTCTTCCGAAGAAAGGAGTTTCGTTTGTATTTATAAGAAAGCTTATTACAAACTAACAAATCAAATGTTTACAACAGAAGCAGAGGGAAGGCCCTCTTTGTTTAACGTGGGTCCCTCGGTGGCGATAGGATGGCTTCGCTCGATGCTCGGGTCGAGTCTGCTTCCCTTGGACCGTTTGAATGAGGTTGCTGGAGAGCTTCAGTTCGCAGTAGAAGCTCGGGGCAATGGAGTTCGGGTCTGCTTAGTTCGTCGGCGATCGGAGCTCGGAACTAGGCAGCAGTGCTGTAATGCAAGGATTTGCTAACAGCTTGGTCTCAACTCTTTTTTCTCCAAGTTTTGCGACCTCTCTTCCATCGTGCTGGAAGGGGTTTTTAAATGAAAGAAGGACAGCTTGACTTCTCCTTGAATTGTGGGATGTGACCACATCCTCTTCAGAGACGTCTCGCCGTTCCTCGATACCATGAACGGTCATTCCAGGGATTGTGCTCTATGTCCTGTCACCTACGATGGGAAGGCCCATTCTTGTATGTGAGGCAACAAACGACTGCTATCCGAGTGGATTTGACCAGCATTAATGAACCGCATTTATGAGTTCGCAGATCGATGAAGTGTCTGTCCGATCACTTGTACTGTGCGTGACCGCCCGGCGTGCTTTGAGCACGACGCTTTCTCCTTTCCGGTCAGGAGAGGCGGTGAAGTAGGTGTACAGTACTCGAGTGGGTCTAGCCAGCTTGCCGAGTGCCGGCGGATCCAGCTCTTGGCTCAGACATCCGAGGTGAGTCGCATTTATGAATGCTCAGGTTGACTCGACACCTGTCCAGCTCCTTCGCGCTGTGCGCACTGTGGGCGGCCGTTTGACGGTCCTGGGGTACTGTGCTCTCTCTCCCTTCGGGTCGAGAGAGATGGGAAGGTCCATCTCAGCACGTGGGGTAGTGGATACCCAGCTGTACTGACGGTTTTGGGGCTTGCTGGCGGATTCGACTCCGAACTCGGGCAGGCGAGTTGAGCGAAGAGCGAATTTCCGCCATCCTGATCGACCCTGACTCATGCTGGCGAGTCGACCGTTAGGCGAACCTGGACTTGAGTACAGTCGACGTCTACGCGGTTTAGGTCCGTGCCAGAGAACTGGGCGTGCGAACTCTTCTCGTAGGCAAATTTCCTGTAGACCCATAGAGGTATTTTTTACCGTCTACAAGACCCCCTTCAAAGTTTTCAGACCTAAACTGGCTTGCGTGTGGTCTGGAATACTTTGAATGAAGAAATTGTTGGCGAAGCAAGTGCCTTCGATTTCTCTTAGGATTTTTAGCAAATCCTCAGCTATCAACGGGTTTGATGTGCCTTTACCGATTACCGTTTGAATCGGGCTAGTCATACTATTCTCCTCAGTATGATCCCGAAGTGGAGGCGAGGATAGCTAAAGAAGGAAGCACCGTGATTCTCGACCGCGACGAAGGCGGATTTAAGTCTGGTACGGTTCTTCACTCATTCCATCATCAGGCGAAGTTTCTCATCTCGGGGAAGGCGCTGCTCGCGGGGTACCTCATGTTATGGCTGAAGAGGTGCGTAATCCCCACTCACTCCTTCGAGGCTCTTCCTATAGAGGTCGTGTATCCGGCGGTTTGCCTGGCTCACGGGAAGTCTTATTCCCTGGTATCGGCGACGATAGCGTGCATCCATCGGGGGCTCCGTACTCTGACGAGCCAATTCTGCCGTGTGTCGGTCCTCGACGAGGGGGAAGGAGAAGTTATCAGAACCCCCAATCCTAGGGTGGGGCTACCGTATACCTACTTGGTGGCATGGTTCGTCTATCACTGCGAATGCTTGATGAGTGCCCCGGCAGCGCTTCAGGGAGACAGGTTTGTCCCCTTTGTCCAGCGTTTGGAGAGGTGCTCCTGGAAGTGCAAGGACATCCCCGATACGAGGAAGACGCTCTCCCACTTCGGGCACTATAATTTTCGTCGATCTTTTCCTTACTTTAGCGGGGGTGGATATGGAGAATCTCTCAGGGATGCGCCGACGGCGGATCACCACACAATCCTTTCCCGTGGTGCCTTTCGCTGGTTGGTGGACATTCGACCAGGGTATCACGTTCTGAGAACAGGCTCCACATGCTATCTCGAGCCATACATCCCTTGCAGGTTTGCCCGCCAGTTTGGGTATGATCAATTGTATGTGGGCAACGCCAACCCTCGCCTACACTTCGAAGGAGGACTGGTTGACGGCGCTCGGGGGTGGTTCTGGACCCATGCTGGAGGTACTCAAGCTCGTTTTGAGTTGCCTGCGAAGGACCGCGATTTACACCACACGCTCTTGTACTGTCGGTGGTATCGGGGTGCTAGTGCTGACCCCGCCAACTTCTGGTTCCAAAGCTCATGTCTGGCGGAACGCGATCGTCCCATCAGGGGCTCTCTCCGTTCTTCAAAGAGAAGGGGCCACCAAACCGCTAGGGAGTTGTTCTCGGAGGATCCAGTGGAGGACTGTGAGAGCTTCGATGCTGGTGGCGAATCTGAGGTTCCCGATGTTCAAGCTCCGGTTCAGAGTCCGACAATCGGACAAATGGGGGCACCTTTGCTATCCCCGAGTAGCTCGCTTCTCTCGAAGCGTCAGCGGGAGGCGGTGGCCGAGAGTTCCAGAGCGGAGGCGGCCAAGAAGGCTCGCTGTGATGGGACAGTCGGGACCATCCAAGCGGCAGGGGGTCGGGATGACGTTTCTCCGATAAGGATTCCTGGAGTGGCTCTGTCCGGGTCTGGAGTGGCTCCGTCTGGGTCTGGAGTCGTGTCGCCTGCCTCACCTGCCGCATCAGGGGCAGTTCAGGAGACTCCGAAGGACGTTCCTCTGCCGTCCGACGTGGGGTCACCGTCGGGAGTTCCAACGGCTTCTTTGCCCGCATCACGAGGTAGTCTTTGCAACAGTACCCTTGATTGCAATGTTGCTCTTGCACCTTCTGATATCGGTAATGGATCTATGCAGGTGCGGTTGAGAAAGTGATCTCCATTCCTTCCGACGAAGAGGAAGAAGCTGGAGATGATGAGGGGCTTACGGGCTTAGGTAAGTATAGACTTTAGCATTACTCGTTCTTTCATGCTTCACCGTAAATAGGGTCCCTTACGAGGGGTCTCCGTTAATTCTCTTGGTGCATTTGTAGCCGATCCTGCCCGCGAAATCGCCGGCAAAGAGGGTCCTTCCTCTTGGGCGAATCGCTCGTCTAGGGAGACGGGCGAATCTGAGGAGGATGACGACGACGCCTCAATACACGAGGCCCTGTCGAGTGAGGAAGAGGACTTGGCTCATGAAGATGCGACTGGTCAAATAGGGGGATCCCCTGCTCCTGCGGCGGTGTCTGCTGAGGATTGTTCCTCAGTGCGAGAGTCACCGCTTCAAAGAGAGGTTTCTGCTCAGCAAGTGATCACCTCCCTGTCGGGGGTCGCCGTTGATGCCGTGATTGCTGTTCCGAGGTCATCATTGGTCACACCGGCCCTGGCGACGCCAATTACTACTTCCACAGTTATGGCCACCGGTGCTTCAACCGCGGTTCCATCTATGATGGAAGAGGCTGCCCTCTCTCCCTTGGAGCGTGAGCGAAGAAAGAGTGCGGCACGATCCGTGGCTGAATTCCATGACACTATGGCTGCCTGCATCAGGCTCGCGCTGGAAGAGAGTTGTCCTTTCGAGAGCTTCGAAGAGGATATCGACTACATCATAGGCTTCTTAATCAAGAGGCTAAAGCATTCTGGGGCGCAGCCTTATTTCCAGCGTAAGGAGGCAGTGAAAGAAGCCATCCAGCAGTTGCTTGCTCTTCGCGCGAAGAGTTCCACTCTTGTGGATCTTGCATCCGGCGAAGTCCGAGCGGTGGTGCAAGAGCGGGATCGCCGTCTGAATGAAACTATGTCACTAGAGGCGAGATTGTCGGAGGAGTTGGAGCAGGCCAAAGCTGAGAATGAACGGATGGGCTTTGAGCGACAGAAGGCTGACAACCGCGTTTCTCGCCTGTCTTCGGAGGTAGAGACTCTGAAGCAGGTCATAGCCAAGGCGCGGGCCTCATTGGCTATTCAAGAGAAGGCTCGTGAGCAGGCGGTCAAAGAGTTGGAGAACATTGAATCTCGCCAGCAGCTGACTGCCGATTCAGTGGAGGAAAAGGAGCGAGCCCATAAGGAAGCCAAAGAGACCGTTCAAGACTTGGCCTCGCGTACGGATGAAGATCTTCGCCGAGAGATTCTAAGGAGGCTTGAACTTCGCCATGCCGAAGAACTTCGTGAGGCGGAGATGCGGTTAAAATCTCTGTAATTCGCTTTCAATTTTCCGTTTGTAATAGGACTTTCCTTTCACGAATGAAATTATCCCTTTTGTTTCTGGCCTATTGCCATTTGTGTGTGTTTCATTTCGCAATCATGCATTGGTCGGAATTTGGTCGTAAGAGAATCTCAACTATAGAGGAATTCTTGTCGGCGAGTTTCTGCTGCAAGTTCACCTCATTTGCAGGCAAATTTCGCTCGCAGGCGGATTTGCAGGAGCTAATAGCGAACTTGGCTCTGAATGGGTTCTGCTTTCAGTAGTCAACGTATCAATCCACGTGTACGCCGGTTAGGGAGACGTGGGCTAGCCGTTCCGCATTAAGTGCGAAGTAGTGGGCCTCTTCGTCTCTCGCGCCCGATTCGGGCCGTTGTTGCAGATCGTGGTCACGAACCATCAGATCTCGTCCGTCCAGATAAGATCCGATCTGTTCGACCTTACCCTTCAACTGTTCTAGCCTTGAACGGTCTAATCGAGTCTCGAGTAACCGCCTAGGACTCTTAGGTATTTAATGCCCTCGTCCTCTGTTAAGAGAATCTACAGGCCTCCCCGGAGTAAACCCGCCTTTCCTCTTCATCATACCCCCAATGGCGCCGAAGGTGAAGAGGGTTGTTTCCAAGAAAAGGAAAGAACCTGGTTCTTCAGGTGCTGCTGAAGCCGGTGCCGCTGAAGGTATCTTCTCCCGCATTAGGAGGTAATTTTTCTTTTGTAATAGCGTCTTTGATCGCAACGATGATCTCATACCTTTTGCCATTGGTATTGGACCTATGCAGGTGCGATTGAGAAGGTGATTTCCATTCCTTCCGACGAGGAAGGGGAGGCTGGAGATGAGGAGGGGCCCACCGGCTCGGGTAAGTGTGTGTTTTAGCATCACTTTTCTTCCCGTACTCGACTGTTAGTAGGGTCCCTTTCGAGGGGTCTCTGTTAACCTCTTTTTTTGTGCATTTGTAATTGACCCTAACCGTGAAGTCGCAGGTGAGGAGGATCCTCACTCTTGGGTGAATCGCTCATCTGAGGCGGGCGAATCTGAGGAGGATGACAATATCTCAGTTCACGAGGCATTGTCCAGTGAGGCAGAGGATTTGGCGCTTGAGGACGCGCCTGGCCGAATAGGGGGATCTCCTGCTCCTATGGAAGCGTTGGCTGGGGGTCATTCATCGGCGCGAGAATCTCCGCTTCAACGGGAGGCCCCCATTCTGCAGGTGACCATTTCTCCGTCGACGGCGGCCGTTGACGTTGTGACCACTACACCGAGGGTGCCATTGGTCGCACCGTCTCCGGTGGTGCCCGTTACCACTTCTACGGTTATGGCTATAGGCACCTCGACCGTGATTTCGTCTACGGCGGAGGAGGTCGCCCTCTCTCCCTTGGAACGCTGGCGAAAAACGCAGGTGGAGCGAGCTCTGGCGAATTTCGAAGATACTTTGGCCCACTGCACCCGGCTGGTCTTGGAGGAGAATTGCCCCTTCGAAGAATTCAGGGAAGTTCTTGAACACGATGCGTCCTTCTTGCGTAAGAGGCTCGGCGCCGCCGCGGCGAGGCCCTATTTTCAGCGTCTGAACGAAGTGGAGGGGGCTGTTCGGCAGCTGCTCGCTCTTCGTGCGGAGAGTTCCACTCTTGTTGATCTCGCCTCCCGCGAAGTTCGAGTAGCTTTGGCGGATCGTGATCGCCGCCTGAACGAGAACATGACACTAGAGTTAAAACTGTCGGCAGAGTCGGAGCAGGTCAGAGCCGAGGATGCACAAGTGGCCCGCGAGGAAGAAACGGTCGATAATCAGTTCTCCCGACTTTCCTTCGAAGTAGAGAGGCTGAAACAGGTTGTAGCCGAAGCACAGGCCGCCCTGGCCGTTCAAGAGAAGGCTCGCGATCACGTGGCAAAGGAGTTGGAGGGCGTAAAGTCTCGCCGGCGGTTGACTGCTGGCTCCGTTGCAGAGAAGGATCGAGCTCTCAAGGATGTCAGGGAGGTTATTCAGGACTTGATCTCCTGCACGGAGGAAGATATTCGTCGAGAGGTCCTGAGGAGGCTTGAGCTTCGCCATGCTGAAGAAATTCGTGGGGCGGAACTGAAGTTGAAATCCCTGTAGTTCGCCTTTAGTTTTCTGCTTGTAATAGGACTTCTTTCTCATGAATGAAATTGTCCCTTTTGTTTCTTGGCTTATTGTCATTTACGTGTGTGCTCCATTTTCGTAATCATGCATTGGTCAGAATTTGGTCGTAAGAGAACCTCAACTATAGAGGAATTCTTGTTGGCGAATTTCGGCTGCAAGTCTACTTCAACTGCGGGCGAATTTTGTTCGCGGGCGGATTCGCAGGAGCTAACGGCGAAGCCTGGCTCTGATCGGGTTCCGATTTCAGTGGGCCGCGTGTTAATCCACGTGTACGTCAGTTAAGGGGACGTGGGCTAGCCGTTTCGCATTTAATGCGAAGTAGTGGGCCTCTTCGTCTCTCGCGCCCGATTCGGGCCGTTGTTGCAGATCGTGGTCACGAACCATCAGATCTCGTCCGTCCAGATAAGATCCGATCTGTTCGACCTTACCCTTCAACTGTTCTAGCCTTGAACGGTCTAATCGAGTCTCGAGTAACCGCCTAGGACTCTTAGGTATTTAATGCCCTCCGAACTTCTTCTTCCTCATACTCCCAATGGCGCCGAAGGTGAAGAGAGTCGTTTCCAAGAAAAGGAAAGAGCCTGGTTCTTCAGGTGCTGCCGAAGCCGTCGCGGCTGAAGGTATCTTCTTGCTTCGACTTTCGTGTGAGTTTAGTAGGTGTTCCTCCCCCAACTGTTCCCTGTATCGCTTGTTGCGTCTTACAGGTCGAGAGGAGGTGCCGGCTGCCGAGGAGCATGCGGCCGATCCCATTCTGATTTCAGACGACGAATCTGAAGGCCGTGCGAACTCCGCTGCTCCGGATCCCGCTCCCCAGCCGGGAGCCGAACCTTGCCTCGAAATTCCTCCCATCACGGCGCTTGCTCCAGGCCAGAGGTCTGTTCCCTCCAAGTCTCAACCATGGCAGGCTCGCATCGAAGAGTTCGAAGGCGCTGTAAGGCAGGCAATTTCCCTCGTCGAACTCGGTATGGGTAGCTTTGACAGCTTCAGGCAGTCCCTCTATGATCGCGTGGCCGATTTACGGCGATCAGGTGAAAACCGTCTCGCTACCCGTTGCGTGCGTGAACTCCGTCTCTTGGAGCCACGCATGATGGTGCTAGAGAACTTGCTACGGGGGGCCCGGAGGTTAAAATGGCATCCTGTCTAGCTCACTTCAGGCGTCAGGAAGCCCTGGAACAGGA
>NC_033800.1:310000-347413 GCF_001876935.1 Asparagus officinalis | reverse complement strand
AGTTGATAAACAATTTCTGTGTTATTTTCTCGAGAGTTGTATTTTCTTTTATTTTCATTGTAATTCTTTATAAACGATCGAAGTTTTAATGGAATCTGCAATGGAAACAACTTTCGCTGAAAACAACAATTTCTTCACTCCCTTCCGTATCTTCATTTTCTTCCTCTTCATTACTCTGTTCTGCTCCTTCTTCATTCTCCTCACTGCTCTATTTTTCATCTCCCCATTCCAAGTCTAGCTTAATCTGGTCTTCATAGCTTTCATCCCAACTCCACTTCTTGTCTTCCTAAAAAATGACATCTCTGCTAATTACAATCCTCTTCAACACCGGATCATACAGTTTGTATCTCTTTGATTCCTTGCTCGCCCCAAATAAAACACAGCTGCGACTCTTATCTTCAAGCTTTGTTCATTGAGCATCAGGCACATGAGCATGTGCTATACTACCAAAGACTCTCAAGTGTTCAACAGAAGGCTTCACCCCGCTCCAAGCTTCCTCTGACGTCATGTCTTTCACTGACAACGTTGGGCATCTATTAAGAACATAAAATGCCCAGTTCACCGCCTCCGGCCAGAACGTCTTCGGAACATCTTTCTCAATCAATAAACTCCTCACCATATTCATCACTGTCCTGTTCTTCCGTTCTGCTACACCGTTTTGCTGTGGTGTATAGGCGGTGGTCAATTGCCTCTTGATTCCACTCTTTGTACAATAATCGTTGAACTCACTTGATGTGAACTCTCCTCCATGATCTGTTCTTAAACATTTAATGGACAAACATGTCTCCTTTTCTACGCAACTCTTAAATAACTTAAAAGAAGCAAATGCATCTGCCTTATGAACAAGAAAGTGTACCCAAGCCTTCCTACTAAAGTCATCAATGAAACAAATAAAGTACCTCTTGTGGTTGTTGGAAATAAGAGAGATTGGGCCGCAAATATCAGCATGAATTAGCTCCAACTTCTCTGATGCTCTCCATGTGCTTTTCTTCGGAATAACATCTTGGTGTTGCTTCCCTTTCAAGCAATCAATACATACAGTTTTAAACTCAGAGAAACTCGGCAAACCCCTCACCATTCCTTTGTTTTGTAAAGTCTTAAGTCCTTTGTGACTGAGATGGCCATATCTACGGTGCCAGAGATGAGCTAGGTCTTGAGTAGTTGCTTGGAGACACACTTCCTTCTTGATTGGTTGCGTGTTTGATAGCAATACAAACATCCGTTTGGCTGTCATATTGGTTTGAATGATCAAACCCTTCGTGGGATGGTAGATTTGGCATTGATTTGACTGCATTAGAACAACTAGGCCCTTTTCTTGTAGCTGGCCTATATTGAGAAGGTGACTTTTCAACTTCGGCACATAAAACACATCTTTTACAAGATGACTGACACCTTCCAAAGACAATCACACACTTCCTTTGCCAACAACGTTCATTTTTGTATGATTGCCCAATCTGACCACCTGTTTGAATCCTTCTTCTAAGTTACAGAAAAGAGATGAATCACCACATATATGTTGCTGCAGCCTGAATCAATGAACCACACATCATCTCGATTCACTCCATGTGACTCAACATAGGCCATTAGTAGCATCTCCTCCGACTCATCCAGTTTTGCATAATTTATTCACTCCATGTGACTCAACATAGGCCATTAGTAGCATCTCCTCCGACTCATCCAGTTTTGCATAATTTGCTTGCTTCCCCCAACTAGGACACTCGTAATAGTAGCATCTCCTCCGACTCATCCAGTTTTGCATAATTTGCTTGCTTCCCCCAACTAGGACACTCGTATTGGAAGTGTCCGAGTTGATGACATTTGTAGCACTCAACAGTTGCTTTATTGTAATTTTGGCGACCCCTGGGTCTACCTCTTCCTCCTCTGAAAGCAGCTCTCCCATGTCCTCCTCCGCCATAACCCTCATCATGTGACACCTTGAGTGCTTGTTCCTCTCCACCATCCTTCTTGAATTTCTGCTCATGAACAAGTAGTGAACTTTGTAAGGCATCCACGGAGAGCTGATCAATATCCTTTGCTTCTTCTATGGAACAGACAATGTAATTCTATTTTTCAGTGAGAGTTCTCAAAATCTTCTCAACTATCTTGACATTAGTCATTTCTTCCCCACAATTTCTCATGTCGTTTGCAACCACCATTACACGACCAAAGTAGTCAGTGATCGATTCACTTTGCTTCATTGCCAGAACCTCAAAAGTCCTACGAAGACGATTGAGTTGGGCCCTCTGTACGCGAGCGTTGCCCTGGCATTTCATCTTCATGGAATCCCAAAGCTGTTTGGACGTCTCCTTCTGTGTGATTGTCTTTAGAATTGACTTATCAAGTGATTAAAACAAGTAATTCTTGGCCTTCAAATCCTTCAGCTTCATCTCCTCTAAGGTTCTTCTTTGTGTAGCTGTTAGCACCTCTTCATCATCAGGTTGTGAGTAGCCTAATTCCACAACAACCCAATATTCCTTGGATCGGAGGAGATTCTCTATGACCATACTCCAGTGATCATAGTCACCATCGAACTTTGGAATAGAAGGTTGAGCAAAGCCACTATTTGCTTCTGACCCCATCTTTCACACACTCCTTTACTTGTTTTTCTCTCTCACTCACTCTTTCAAATTCTCAAGTCAGGCCCTCGGGCTTGCTCTGACTTTTATTCTAACATAACAACAAACTAAAACTGAATAACAAACTAACAACTAAAAACTGAATAACAAACTAAATCTTATCAATCTTCTTGCTTGTCACGTTCATCTTCGACAATCATATTATGCATTATGATACAAGCAGCCATTATATCATGCAGAGTTCATTTATCCCAAAAACGGGTTGGCCCCTTGATGATAGCAAATCGTGATTGGAGAATACCGAATGCCCGCTCCACATCTTTTCGACATGCTTCTTGCAACATTACAAAATATTATTTCTTTTTATCATCGGAATTGGAAATGATTTGAACAAGTGCTGGCCATTTCGGATATATGCCATCGGCCAAATAATAACCGACATCATAATTTTTTCCTTTAATTGTGTAATGAGTAGGAGGAGCAATACCTTGTGATAGATTGTCGAACAAATTAGACGACTGTAATACATTAATATCGTTATTGGATCCTGGTAAGCCAAAGTATGTGTGCCATATCCATAGATCATATGATGCTACTACTCAAGAATAATGGTTGGACCTCTATGGCGTCCCAAATATTATGATATATTTTCTGGTTTTTAAAATTTAAAGGCTCTTATCAATTTCTTATTATCAATTCATTAAAGATAATTAATCTTATTTAAATATACGATTATATTATATATTACAATTTTAGTATTAATTTATAATATATTTTATATTTTAAATTAATTCATATAATTTTTTATCATTTTATATTTTATATTTTATAAAATCATTTAAAGTATTATATAAATAATTATTTAATAATATATATTTTACAAATGAAGTTTCATATAGAGAGGAGTGGTAGGAGTGACCCTCCTCTAAAAGAGAATATAGAGGGATATATTCTTTGGGGAGGCTGTCCATTGGAGTTGCTCTTAAGAAGCATAAGACGAAGACTAGCCGAATGTGTGAGATGACCAAATATTGAACGAAATAGAAGAATATGCTTCTTGTAGCATCCCTAAAAACATTTAGTAGAAAGACTTTGTTGTTGTTGTACACCTTCTAAAAGTTCATATAATGAATATTTTTTTCTCATCAACACCCAAAAGTCATTTTAATTTGGATACTTCTATAGGCAATAAAAATTGCCTTTACACAAGATAGCTCAAACCTCGCCTATTTGCGTTCGCCTGCATGCTCAAAGCAAGCAAAGCTCGTCCGCATTCAAGAGGTCAAGCAAAAGCTCACCTGTTTGCTTGACTTGCCAGCACAAGTCAAGCTCACCTGAGTCCAAGCCATGCTCGCATGTTTGTTTGGCTCGCCTGCACGAGCCAAACCTCGCCTGTTTGTTTGGCTTGTCTGCACATGCCAAACCTCGCCAACCTCGCATGTTTGCTTGACTCGCCAGCACGAGTCAAGCTCGCCTAATTATCGAGCTCACCAGCACGAGCTCGACCTTGCCTGAACGCCTTGCTCACCCGCACGAGTCAAGCCGTCTGCAGTGAGTTCGCCCACATGAACTCAGCTTGTCAACGAACGCCAGGTCACACGCTCGAGGGGGCCGCCAGCCGACCCCGCCTGTTGGCCAAGCTCGCCTGGACGTTCAAGTAGCTCTCAAGCTGGCATGCAAGCCTGTCAGCCCCGTCTGAACAGCGCAAGCGACTGCTTGCTTGTGGGAGTGGGCCCATCCACTTTCCACGTCCTGGGTAATGAGGCATGACTCCCATCACCCCTATAGTGGTCACATCTCATAGCTATAGGGAGAGTATGCTACTCCTTACTCCTATTAGTGGTCACATCCCACAAAATCAAGGGATGACTCATGCATTCCGTTGCCTATTTATAAGACCCCTTTGCTAACGTGAAAGGGGTTCAGCTAACAATTTGGTTGAGAAGCTTGGCATTTTCAAGACTCTCCAACCAGAGGCTGGATCATTTGGAGACTTGCTCTTAAGGCTCTTGGCTTCTTCTTTTGGAGACTAGCTAATTGGCTCCCTCAAGGCTCTTTAAACAGAGATATTCATTGGCTTGCTTGGTAGAAACTTCCTAGCTCTTTACTTGGATTGTTGAAGTAGACTCAATCTGAACTCTCAGATTTGAGACTCATTAGCTCTCTACAAACTCTTGGTTGAAGTAGACTCAATCTGAACTCTCAGATTTGAGACTCATTAGCTCTCTACAAACTCTTGCATTGTAGCCCTCTCTAAGCTGAACTCTCAGATTTGAGACTCATTAGCTCTCTACAAACTCTTGCATTGTAGCCCTCTCTAAGCTTTTGACATTAATACTCATCAAGCTCGGGTATAATCGAATTCAATCACACAAGAGCTTCTACTGCGTACTGAAGCTCAACCACAATTTCGATCGGATCGTCCAAGGGAAGCAAACTCGACGCAAGCATTCAAGGGAGGCATCCTATCGCTACCAAAGAACCCACGTTAAATAAGAAGAGCATTCTCTTCGTTTCTATTGTAATTTTAATTTTTTGATTTGTAATAAGCCATTCTTATCGATACAAATCTCCCTCCCTTTCGGAAGGAATCAACTTTTACTACCCCACAACTTCTAGCCAAACTTTTCATCATCAAATGTGTCCTGAGTTTGAGAATGTATGAAATATATCTAATATTTTGCTTAGTTGCAAATTTTATTTATCAAAGTTCTCTTTCAGTAATTTTTATAGATAGTTATAACATGTGCATTATGCAAAATACTGGTTTCTTCAACAGAGTGTTTCTTTCTCAATTTTAAACCTGAGAGGTTTATAAAATGACTTAGTTGTTGCTCCTCTGATTTAAAAGGGGTTACTTTATAATTTCTTTTAAAAGTAAAAAAAGATTTTAAAAAAAGGTAGCGGGGAGCTTATGCAAAGTTGGAGAGTTTTTTTTCATTAATGTTTTATCGAGTTAGGAATCACAAAAAAATATATATACAAGCAAATAAAAAAAATAATAAGTCCCACAACGAAAAGGGATAAAGCATGAGGGTCTAAATTTTTTTGTGACCATCAAATTTCGGTGATTCCTACCGGGCAATCCATGTTTCGACGCCTCAATTTCAAGCAATATTTTATTTGACAAATGGCCACACTCTACTCTACAACTGGCCCAATGGATCGGATATTTTGGGCACGGTCGTCGATGTTAGATGATGACGTGGAACGCGATCCGGAACCCAAACTTTACAAAAAGCTTTTAGTTGATAATTCCGCCTCGAATCCGCGGGTCTCCCAATTCCTGTACGCCGCCACGAGAGGGGATAGAAAAAAAAAAAGGTCTTCCTGCGCGTCTCCAACTCTTCAATCACACGATCCCCGTTTAGGTTTTTTTGGTGGACGAGAAGAAGGGAAGAAATTAGGGTTTTCGAATCCCAATTCGTCCCTGATTTGTCTACAGCAAAATGGTTTCACGAGAAACGGGGGATCGGGAGGCCGGGCGACATCACGAGGCCTCAGATCGCCGAGACCGGCAACCGATGCACGGCGGTTCTTCTGAAGAGTCGAGGGAATCGACGGGTCCGCGTCACGGTGAGAAGAATCTCCGGTGATTGAGGGAAGGATCAGGGATTTCTTTCGAGCCGAAGATGATGATGATGAGTCGAGTGGAGACCTGTTGATCGACCGGAGCGAGGTCGAGAACGGAATCATGCGGTGGTTGAGGGCGCTGGATCTTCACGTTATGGGCGCTTGTCGCGCCGAATGAGAGGGCTGAAGCCTCTGCTTAAGCTCAATATTCTCCAACGGAGTCGCTGAGGACAGCCTCCTGGCTCAACTCAGCCAGGTGCGTTCTATCATAATCAGACCCCCATCACCCCCCCCCCCCCCCTCCCTTTTTTTTGGGGTATATTGATGGTCGATGGCCAACGTCTGAGTGTTTATAACTCAACAGCACTTTGAAGCCTCAGAAGTTGGGATGTTAGCGAGGTGTTTGTGTGTTCCTCTGGTGTCTATTCGAGTCGGAAAGGTTTACAAGCAAGGCAACCTTTTGTGCCCATCCTCTACAAGGTAGTTTAATCTACCCAGTTCTACATATTCTACATCATTTGTGTTATTATAGGGTCATCAACCATTAATCATGCATACTAAAAGAGGGGGGAAAAACTGAGTGTTGTATTTTGCCACTCACCTTGACATAACATGAAACAATTTACTCTGTGCCCGTGTAGCTCTTGATCACGTGGCGGGATTTTGATATCCACTTGTTTTTGCCCTTGAATATTGCGCTTCTAATTTCGACTTCTCACAAAGGCTTATAACTCATTGTCTGATTGTGTTGGGCTATATGCTGGCTGAGCTCACCACTCATATAAATTTATAACTTATAATGTAAGCATTTTTCTTGCTTTCTCCCATAATCCCATTTGCTACATTTTTGTAAATGATTTTGTAATCTAGCATGTGTATTTCAATGTTAGAGTGACTGTTCATGTTTTATATTCCAGGGGTAGATCCAGTAATGAGTACTTCAAGTAATTTTATGATGTTTTAGATTAATAGCGGTGAGATGAAATTTGACTTACCACGTTCAACCTCTGACAAACCACGAGGCATATACTGTTTACATCGGAATTATAGATCTCAGGTTTAACTTTGCATACGACAATACTGCAATGCAGCAGAGCTTGAGAGAAAAAAAACAGATTATGGATGTTATATCCAGAATATCATCTTTGTCCCTATTTAGGGAAGGCTGATGTTTAACACTTAAAAAAAGAGAAGAAAAGGTGGGCTAAGATTGGGCCCGCTTTTGAATCTCTAGCCTAGTGACATGAAATGGATGTTGAGATTTAAAAAAAAAAAAATAGAACCAAGGATCTTTTTATTGGATACTTAAACTGATGCTTGTATTAGTAGTGATCATTAGTTAGTATACCGCCAAGGAGCTTTTTATTGGATGCTCAAAATGATGCTTATATCACTAGCTTGAAAAAGTTGGTTTTCTGAGTTTTTTGGCAATAGCCTATGAAACATCTCCTAAACTGCCCATTGTGAGCAAATTTCACTTTTTATTGTTTTCCAGTACTTATCTTTCATAGTCTAGATGTTTTTTGCTACAATTTTTACCTACCAGAATGGTTACTTTCATTTGATTCTTTAGAACGATGCAATATTACTTGCCTCATTTATTTTATGACTTTTATTATTTATGCAACTTTGTGCATACATATCATCAACTGTGTTTTATTAATAATATATTTCATATTGCATAATGTCTGCTTTGAGCAGCAATTACACGACGTATTTTGCTGATTAGTTGATTCATGGCTATATTGATTGTCTCATTAAAAGTAGCTGATTATAGTTCAGAAGTTTATCTATCTCTTTGATATCCAAACTTATTCTTTCCATCTTTTTTTCCTGCATGCAAGTAGTAGAGATAGTAGTCTCAATGTCAATTTAATGTATTAAAAAGCAAATAGGATATCATGTCTGGTTAAAATACAATTGGTTAAACCTTTTAGCACAGTTGATTTATGCCCCTTCATATGGCTGGAATATTATCCTGTATTTGCTACTATTTACCAATCATGGCAGGATTTATGCTTCAGCTTATTAGTGATGACATTGTTCATCCTTCCAAATAAATATGTCTTTTCGTTTGTAGGTAATATGGGCGTGTGTTCTGTATGATCTCTGATGTGAGGAAAAAAGGTAGTTTCTTCCACGTCTTCATAGTTTGTGCTCGCATAGCTGTTTCTTTAGTATTATAGTTATCGTCTATAGGAAATGCCTAATATTGTAATTAGGGAAAAGAATCAGATCATTGATTTTCAAATTTTAATGCTCATGATATGTTTGTTTCATGATTTCATATTTAATTGCATGGTTATATTCATTTATTGTATTTGATCGCATTTGTTTGTTTCATCTCTTCATGTTGCATGGCATCATTTCCAAGCATGTCAATCTTAATGTTTTCGTATAGGAGAGTTCTCTGATAAAGTATACTATTTTATGTCGGTCACTGTCTACCTACACTTTTATCTTTTTTTTTAATTACTACAATCCTGGTTTGTAACTAGGCAAACTGACGAAGCTTCAGCTCCATCTGTATCTTCTGGCAGCCATTCCTCTTTCATTTGACATATATCAACAGATGATTTTAAAAATTAGAGTATGGCCAAAATTTATTTTTTAGCCAGTTGAGGACCATGTGACATGTAAATATCTTTTTCATCATCGTTGTTGCTGTTGTTATATGTATATGAGTTTTTGCCTTAATTTGCTGGGATCTGTTATAAGATACTTAGGAGATATTTGGATAAACTGTTAAGACTTAACTTGCTGCAGGGTATGATCACAAGGATTTGTTTTGCTCACGTTCCAAACTCCTCAGACAAGCTCCTTAACTGAAATTATTAAAAGCAGATATCCATGGTAGAGTTTATTTTAATAGAAATTTATACATAATTTTTTTCTGAAGTCAGTGCACTGGGCTATATTGCTTATAAAAAAAAAAATGAAGAGAAATTTTTAGTGTGTTGTTTAGAATATGGCGCCCTTGTGGCAATCTATTTGATTGTTAAATGTTTTGTTTCTCTTTGGCATATTTTAGGTGCAATTCTTCTCTTGGAGTTGGTAAATCGAGATATCTACTAGTCCCTAAATTACATGATCTGTTTACCTCTTTCTCCTTTCGCTAGCTCGAGAAGATAAATGTGATGTCATATAATCTTTACTAGTTCTGATTATGCCAGAAATGCTTCCATGCATTTGTTATAGATGAATGTGAAGAAGTATCCCCCCTGCTTTCTTATACTCCCCTCACCATCGTTTAAAGTGGAGAGCTTCTACCTTTTAGGTCCAAACATTTGAGCTCATTAGTGTTGGGGAGTAATTAGACCAATTCTAGAGTTAACGGGCTTTAAACAGAAGCTAGGAATCAATTTTAACCCAAAAGCTATAGCTGTTAGGTATTGGCCCCAACTCTTATTTTAAACACTAACCTTTCTTATCCTTCTTTTCTCTTAATTATTTAAAATGGAGAACTTCTAACTTTTAGGTCCAAATATTAGAGCTCATTAGTGTTGGGGAGTAATCAGGCCAATCCTAGAGTTATGGGCTTCAAACAGAATCTAGGAACCAATTTTAACTTGAAAGCTCTAGCTACTTGGTGTTGGCCCCAACTCCTATTTTGAACTCACTACTCTTTCTTATCCTTCTTTTCTCTCAATCGTGTAAAAGTGGAGAACTTCCACCTTCCACCTTTTAGGTCCAAATATTTCAGCTCATTAGTGTTGGGGAGTATCAGGCTAATCCTAAGCTAATGGGTTTAAATAGAAGTTAGGAGCCAATTTTAACTCAAAAGTTATAGCTACTATATATTGGCCCCAACTCCTATTTTAAATACATCACTCTTTCTTATCCTATGTAATGTGGGACTATACTCACATATTAATACCTCAACAACTCCTTAATTTGTGACTATAGTTCAATGTTTAACTATATTTTGATCTTCTATGAGACTCACTAACTTTTGCACCACCTCACTCGTGGACAAACTAACTTTTTGCACAACTTCACTCGTGGGCTAGCAAGACCATGCATTCAACACATGGCTAGAAACATCCATAGGATCTTCCACAACTTCACTTGTGGGGACTAACCAGACTTTATTATCCCTACGGGGGGCATCCATGTGTTCTCCCGACACATTCAAATTTCACATTGCGCTTCACTTTTTTTAATTTTTTAATTACTTGGACCATAACTTTAGCTCTAATACCCAATACTAAAGTTAATAAGCTTTTAATAGAGGTTAGGAACCAATTTTAACCTAAAAGCTATAGTTACTGGGTATTGACCCAACTCCTATTTTAAACAAATCACTCTTTCTTATCCTACCTGGTGTGGGACAATACTCACATATTAATACCTCACCAATTAGAGTAGTGGTATTCAATGTCCTTTTGACTTGAATAGTTTGCTTTTGAAACCCTTATGGTCTGTAGCCCAACAGTGTTTATCAAACTTTTTTAAACTTGTACACAAGAACGGGTTGTATTGTCTTATTTTGGCAGCTCTTTCCTAAGACGATGGCAAGGTATATGAAGTTATAATATGAACGGTTATATACTGGTGCAAAGATATCCTTTTTCTAAAGCTAAGCATTTCCTTCTTTTTTTTCATTTTTTTGAACTGATTGGAAGTACTGCAGGGCATTAGCTTTCAGCTAGTCATTTATACAAGTGGGAAACAAGCGTGATGCATGCAGAATCACAACAAAAGGGATAATTATGTGATTTTGAAATGCATCTGAGGAAAAATAAATTATATAAGCCATTAATTTGAGTCATTTGACCAACGATGCAAGTAGGTTTGGCAATGAAGCCCACCTTGATAGATAAGTTAAAAATAGCTTGTAGTTTGGTTCAAGACTTGTATCATATGAGCCACCACACGTAACCCTTGACATTTATTTATTTTATATATTTTATATGAGAACTTTTCCTATGAAAGGGAGGCATCCAGTATCAAAAACACAACGTAAATGCAAATCTTACAATTTCATGGTGTTGGAATACATGTGTCTGTTATTTAAAGTGATAGACTTGGGTCCTTCAGAAAGGATTTGGATGCAAAACCTGTTGATTGGAATTAAATGTTTTAAATTTTTGGTATCCATCTCATATTCATTATGTCGAAAGTGATTCACAACATTTTGAAGTATTTATAATAAAAAAAACATTTTTTATATTTTGTGGCCTTGAATCAAGAAAGTGATTGACGATCGAAATTGTGTTTTTCTTACACCTACACTAGGACATATAATTCTGGTCCAAACATTTGATATTCATTTGAAGTCTAAACACTTAATAGAAATCACATTTGGTTAAGATTTCACACGTATAAACAGCATTAGACTAAGAAACTCATTATTTAAGTCTTTTATCTGAATGCATCGACAAAATAACTTCAGAAAAACTTCAGTTTTGATTTCTATGTACTTTCCATAATGTAGATCAATTTAAACAGAGTGGATCTGTGACGTGAACTATCAACTGTTGAATTTGAATGGGAAAGATTTAGCTCTGAAGTTGCGCCAAGTCTATCACTTGTTTAAAGTGTGTGAACATTTCGTCAGATTTTTATCAAATGCTCTTTATTTTTGGCTTATAACTTGGTATTTTTTGTGCTACTTTGTGAATCTTTTACGTTGCCATTTTGTTGACTTTGAATTTATCCTTCTTCCCCAATGTTTTTAGTGATTTTTGTTTAGTTTAATCCATTCTGCAACTATATTGTATCGTCTTATCAATTAATTATGATATTTTCACTTGTCTGCTTTTACATCTTTGTGAACTTCTAATGCCGTTGTCTGTTTTGCTAAATGCTAGAAATAATTTTTCTACAAATTTTAATTCAACAGATTCGTTTGTCATATGCCTAACTTTCAAACACAAATTTTCTTTTTACAGGGGCCATCTGAATCTGACCCTTTTACCAACATCTAGCATGCGCCTGTCATTCACTGGGGATGATGGTTGTACTGAGAGATTGGCTGTTCTGAATAATAACTTTGACATCTCAGAAGTGGTTATTGAAGAAATTACAGCTGATAGTTCTGGCCGTTCATTTCTACTAAAACTTCCAGGATCTAAGGTCTTGTTTTTTTGGTGCTCTGAGAAGTCAAAGCTTCATGGTGCTGAGCTTCTTGCAAAGGTATGTTAAAATCCGATTTCTGAAATTACATTTTTATCTTTAGCATAGTGTATTATCTGTCACCATTGATAGTATTGCGGGATACTTCGGTTCTTTGTGCAATGGAAAAAGATAGGAAGCATGCAACTTGGTGTATAATCTGTAATTTTATGTAAAAGATGCAATTAATTGTATATAATTTGAAAGTATACACCTTTTCTTGACGTTCTTAACAGAGGAATAACAGGATGTTATAAACTATAAGTGCAGATGCAATAGCTAGGATGCAGCATTCAGGTAGTTTTCCTGCATGCTATCACACAATGTGTGCACATTGGTAGACCTTCTGGCCTTTTTGGATCATAGTCATTATGGATGTTCTAGCCTAAACTGCCTGTTACCTGCAGATGTAAATGAAGTACCATCTTACCTCAAAATAAAAACACAGACAGAAGCATGTTCTGTTTTCTAAGCCCTTTCACAGCAATATCCCGTTTCCTCTGACAAAGCCCTAAATTTGAAACTGAAAGCCCCCGAAAGGGGGAAGGGTGACAAGGGAAGAGATCTGTCACTGCACACCCTAAGCTACAAGCTCATCCATTTACGACTACATCTACTACATGGATGACCTGTCTGTTGAATGGGTTGAGATCTTTTGGGCTCTTTGCCTTTTTAAGCCAATAGTACACAGTTTAATTAGTATCTATACTGCTATATTTGTGCACCAGGACATGTATTATAGTCACCTCTGGAGGGAAGGCTGGATTGAATTTAGGAAATCTGTATATATAATCAAATTCTCGAGATTGATTGAGGAGGGTTGGGGTGGAGGTGACTGTGAATTGAATCAATGACTTAATACTTAAATATGCCAGCGTTGATAATTTCTAGGCTGATTACCTTATTCAGACTTTTTTTCGGGTTTCCTGTGCTACCATGCAAGTTGCTTGTCAAGCTCAATGTCTTAAGTTTTGTGGTGGTGGTTAGTTCTGAAATATATATCCTTATCTACGTTGTCCATGGAGCAGATGAAAGATTTACTGAGAAGGAAGCCAACTTTATCACATTTAACTGGAATTTCTGAATCACGTTTTGAATCTTTTGCAACTCATCTCCGGATGTATCTTCTTGGATCGTCAAATGCTCCAGAAGCTAATCCACTCTCTCCATCAGTTGAATCACCAGCCATTGTTCATGTAGCGGGCAAAGATGTTTCTTCTCTATCTCAAGTTTTGGAGGCTTCCCGTTGCCATTTCAGAGCATCTCATGCATCAACTGGTCTGCCTTCCCACCAAGACGGTCTCACTCCAAGACCAACGACCTTCAAGAATGGGGCTACGAGAAGCCTTCCGTCGACTAGAGGTATTAGAGAGAAGCTCAGGAAACGTGGAGATATCAGCAATCCTAGCTTATTTATCAATAGCCAGCTGACAACATCTGTGCCCTCGTCTTCACAAACAATTGGCAATTGTGAAGATGACAGTATGAGGCCAAGTGATGGCTGTGACTTGTTACCCCTCATCTCTCATGCTGAAATTTCTCATTTATCTTCTTCTCCACCACCATCTATTTCTTTATTGCCCGACCTTCCTCTGCCCAAGATTAGTACCTCGAAGTCTATGTTCTCACCATATTACTGTTTGTGTCCTCCTTGCCCTTCTTCTCTTCAATATTCTCTAACCCCTTCTCATCTGCCACTTCCAGTCACCTATGATGAATCTATTCCTCTACCACCTCTGTCATCCCTGCTGTCATCTGGGCCTCCAGGCCCACCAGTTATATCCAACTCTGGTGTTCCTGTTCCAACATGGAACCTTCCTTCACTTCTTCCTGAGCCAATTGTTCGTCTCCCACTTCCCGTTACCTCACTTGTTACGTTGCCAACTTCACAGCAGTTTCCGACTTTTACACCGTACATGTCTGATCCAATTGTTCATACTCCAGTAATTGATGTTTGCTCCTTAGGCCAGGGCTATCTCGTGAGCACGGGGCCTGCCATATCTTCTGCAGTACCACCTTTGCTTCCGAGCTTCGTGAACCATCCTCTTATTCCCAATACAGAGTCTGCGGTGGAAAAGAATGCAAGGGAAACACTAAGGATGCTTATGGCTTTTGCCATTCCTTAACAGGATAGATGCGTCATTCTCCACTGCTCCTGTGAGTTAGCACCCTTTTGTTTAGAGGTCAAACGTGTTACTTTTCCTTCAGACTAGGTTATGCCTTTTTTTTTTTTACTGACTTGTTTCCTTGGTTGTTAAAGGGGAGCCATGGCGGTAGCCTAGGCCTCCTTGGAGGTTCTCTGGAGGTTGAAGCAGTTGTAACGGGTTTGTCGTCGATTGGTTTGACTTCATCAAGAGATAAATTTGTTTGTGACAGTATTGAAGGAGGCAAGACGAAGATGAGCAATGGTATGGAGGATCAGACGCCAAGCTCTCCAAATTCTGAGGGATTCGACTTTGCTGAAGGTGGTTTGTCAGACTGACTTGGGAGAACACCAGGACCATTAGACGATTCAGATTACATGTATATGTTGATAGGGCAATTGCTGTGTTGGATGTTTGCAATCGATGTGGGTTTGTTTCTTTCCATTTTGTGCAGCTCGGCCTGAAAATGGTCTCTGCTTGCTAATGCAAGTTTGTACATTTTGTTGTTGTTGTTGTAATGGAGCCAATGTTGAAACTGTAATTACTTTTTGGTTAATTTCTCTAGGGGGTTTTAATGCAGTCGATTATAATGTTGGTAGTCTTTTAAATTAAAAAGATCCCTTTTATCATGACATGAGCAATGAATGCCTCATCTAGCTTGATTCTGGTGCGCATTTGATTAGGTGCCTTCACGGACGAAACAGGTGGTACGGACGGTGGATGCGCGAGAAACGCGGTTGACGTGGGTCTAGCGCGTTACGTGGTGTTGGGTATCTAAATGAGAAGAGTTCAGACCACAGGGCGAGAGAGGCTGCTGAAAGATCTCGTTCTTTTAGGGGGTATACTCGTCTCGGCGATGCAACTTTTGATGTGTCAGTCGTGTGCTGGAAATACGACAATATTTATTTTTTTTCCCCTCCTGTGGCGGCCACCCTGCGTCTTTTTCGCAAGAAAGGAAGTGGGCGTCCCTCGTCATCTTTCTTTGGGAAAAAAATTTTAAAAAAAAAAAGGATGTACAGCGGTGACCACTCTGCTGCTCAAGTTGCTTGGGAGCTCATTTTCTCTCTTTAATCAAAGGTCTGGAAGCACTTTTGGTAGTTGCAGCCACAACATCAAGCAGCTCGTTTAGGTAGACCCCGGAAAAAAAAAGGGAAGAATAGTTTATTAGGATGTAAAAATCGAGGAAAGATGACCAACTGCCGCCACAGCGCCTGCACAAGGCTGACGCTTTAGCAGCGTCCGTGTATAGTTACTGTGTTGTCGCTTTTATTTAGGGAAAGCTAAGTCAATCACACGTGTGTGGATCTTTTTTTTTTTTTTAAGTGGAGGTCGGAACTTACCAGTGGCGTGTACGTACAAGAGAATTAAGAACACGAGGTGACCCTGATGCTTCTTAGATGGTGCGCTCGGCCTCGTACGCGTATCTGCTGAGGGTGTGACCATATTAAGTCGGAGGAATATCGATCTCAAATAAAAAAAAAGATAAATTAATTAAGCAGGCTCTTTAGTTAGTTGCCACTCGCGCGTCTGTCTGAACTCAACCATCTGTGCTCTTGAAGATTCCTGAACTAATTTATCAACTGCAAATATATGGAATCAATTTCTGCCCGTTCCTAATCAGTACGTAGCTGAAGCTTAACGTAGTCCCACTATATATATATGCACCGTGCTTCTCCCGTCCGTTTATGATTAAAATAAATTAACAGTGTTTTCAATTAATATTCCTGATGATTGAAGTCTGTGGATGCTTAGATTAATACTTGTCAAACCTTAATTAATCTGCTCTTGTTTACTATGTAAAATGCATGATGAGCTCCAGAAGTTAGTTCTTCAAGATTTTAATTCTGAAGAAATTACAGAAACTCAGAAGAATCAGGCAAACCAGGCGGCGGTCGACCGGTCCGGTCGACCGCATTCGTGCACAAAGCTTACTGTGCGACAGAAAGGTGGTCGGTCGACCGGGCCAGTCGACCGCAGGTGTTTCGGTCGACCGGTGCGGTCGACCGAGGAGCTCTCTGGATTTTTGGGTTTCTGCTGGAAGGTGGTCGGTCGACCGGGCCGGTCGACCGGAATTGATCGCGGTCGACCGTGCCGGTCGACCGACGTCGTTTTGGGCTGGGCTTTCAGGTTTTTGACCCGTTTCGTTTTGAAATCTATATATACCCTAAACCTGATTTGTTAGGGATAAGAAGGACGATTTTGAGCAGCCTCTAAGCGAGATTTGTTGCATCCAATTGTGAGAGAGCTTTGAGAGATCTAGAGCTTTGTTTTAGGGTTTGGTCTGAGAGATTTGTAACCCTATTTGTATTCTCTTGATTTCTAGTAGAAAGAACTCCCCCCTCCTTGCCCCGTGGACGTAGGCAACTTGCCGAACCACGTAAATTCTTTGTTCTTGCTGTGATTGTGGTTTGCATATTATTTGTGGTTTAGTTCGAGTTATTGTTAGTGTTGCCCTAGAAAGCTTCCGCCGCGCACAACAAATTCCTGTTTGGCCAAACAGGAATCTAACAGTAGTACGTCAACACATGCCCATCATCGACCGCAGGCTCCGGATATCCAACGAGTCCCAGCTTCTTTTAATACCTTTGGAATCAGCATATTGATATCGTGTTGTGTTTTAAAATAAACAAATAAATAAATAAATAAAAGAAGCCGCGGGAAATTGTATTTCGGAATCCCACTTAATTAACGGGGGGTGCTCACTGAGTCGAGAATAAAAGTTGAACCAAACGCTTTCTCTCCGCAAGTTGAAGAAATGACTACCGCACGCATCATCATCCCAAAAGAAGCTCCTAGATTTTATTATCGACCTCCAAAAGTTACGATGGTTTAATCGTCTATCACATGTTCCAACTTGCCTTTGGATGTTAATTAATAATCATTCACCCAACTGGGTGGGCCCCAGATTATTATCATTTTATGCTAGTTGACGTGTACAGCCACCTCACTCAGAAAAATGCTGGCAGCTACAGTCCTCAATCCTTATGGGACGGTCGTCATCAGTGGCGGGCCTAGGATTAATTATGAGGAGGGGCCAAAAAATTAATAGCTGTTCGGGCACGGACGCGTACCAACGGGATTCAGGGCTAATTCTGAAGAGTTAGGGTTCCTTGACCTCTTTTGAAGGATGGCTGATCCCCCGATAAGAGGGTGTTCTGCACGCATGCAACACGTTAGAGGACCGGAGTTGGGTTCTCCAGTGATTCATCTGACGATCAAGTTAGTCATGATCTGAAGGGGATCAAGAAAGTGATATAGCTACTTTTCTCTAAGTGTGCAAAAAATTGCGTTTTTTTGGTCAATAGGTGATGTGCCTATTTATACCCAGCTGACGATGATATTTATGTAACTTCGGCCGAGCCCGGGTAGTCATCTTATTCAGCTGATACTTTACATGTGTCGATTGTGGGTGTAATGAGTCACCATTATGATTAATTCGATGGTGACAGAGGGTCCTAGATATTGTCGTGGTCTGATGAGTTATTAAGAGTTTTGGCGGGGGTGTAATGATGACTACTCCCACCGTGCGTTTAATGTGATGGTGACTAGCTGTCAGTGAGGGGTTCGAGAATGACCGTCTTTCGTCTTAGCCTGGCAAGAATGACCGTCTTTCGTCTTAGCCTGACAAGAATGACCGTCTTTCGTCTGATGATTTTGTGACGCTTGGGCTATTTGGAGGAGTAGATCAATTTGGAGGCTCGTCTAAGGCTTCGTTTGGTGATAAATGTGGGATCTTTTGGTAAAGACTCTATCTTTTCAGTTTTGGATCTATTCTTTGTTCGTTAGTGCGTAAGATGTCGGGGAAAGAAGGTGCTTCGGGTGTCGAGGGTGGTGCTTCTGGCGCGAAGACCATTCAGAGTTTGAATATCTACTCTATGAAGATAGATGTGGAAAAATTTAATGGCACAAACAACTTTGGATTATGAAGATGCGAGGTTTTGGATGCGCTGAACGCGCAGAATTTGGAGGATACCTTAGAGTTAGATGGCAAGCCAGATGAGATTGAAGAGAAGGTTTGGAAGAAGATGAATCGAACGGCGTGTGGTGTGATAAGGTCTTGTTTGACTCAAGATCTAAAATATGATGTGATGAATGAGACTTCTGCAAAGAAGATTTGGAAGATTCTCAAAAGCAAGTATTTGACCAAGAGTGTGGAAAATCGCTTGCATTTGAAGAGGAGGCTTTATCGTTTCCAATTGAAGAAGGGAACCTCCATTAGAGATCACATGAACCACTACACTAAGCTTCTTACGGATTTGGCGAATGTGGATGTCGTGATTGAAGATGAGGACAAGGCGTTGCTGTTGCTGAGTTCTTTGCCCGACGAGGAATATGAGACCTTCGTTCTTACTCTGATTAATGGGAAGACATCATTTTCGTATAGTGACGTCACTGCTGCACTTGTGAATTATCAGCTTCGAAAGAAGGATAAGGAGGCTTCAGTTGAGCCGGTAGCAGAGGCGTTGGTCACAAGAGGGAAGAATCCGAACCGAAAGAATTGGAAGTCACAGTCTAGAGTAGGGCATCCTACAATTGGAAAAGATCAGTGTGCTTGGTGCAAGGAGACTGGTCATTGGAAGAAAGACTGCCCAAAGCTCGACGAATGGATAAAGAATAAGTAGAAGGGAAAAGGGAAGCAGCCATCATCAGAAGCAAACATCGTATCGGATGGTAATAATTCCGACTCTTCTATTTATTCGCTTTCTATCAGTCCTACAGATAGCTATTCGGAGGAATCTGAATGGATGTTGGATAGTGGTGCGACCTATCATGTGTGCCCTAGAAGGGAATGGTTCTCTAGTTTTGAGAAGCTGGTGGATAGTGGTGTGGTGTACATGGCTGATAACCGTGCATGCCAAATCCTTGGGATAGGAAGAATTTGCATCAAGATGTCTGACGGGACTGTTAGAGAGTTAAACGATGTGAGATATGTTTCTTCTTTGAGGAAGAACTTGATCTCGATTGGAGCTTTGGTTGGAGAGGGTCTGAAGGTTCGTGTTGAGGACATGGTTCTCGAGATTGCGAGAGACTCTCGTATTTTGATGAAGAACGTCAGGAGAAATAACCTGTATTACTTGACTGGAGGTATAGTGGCAGGTGGAGAGCTAGCGACTTCTGTTGATTCGACTAGACTGCGGCATTTGGGGCTTGGCCATTCCAGTATTGATTCCTCGCATAGATTAAAAGAGGGTGCGAAGACCTGCAATTTAAAGTCCAGTGAACATGTTGATGTGAGCAAGAAGACCAAGGTGAAGTTTGGCACCTCTATTCACCGTGCTAAGGGTCGTTCTAGAGGAGTTCACGTGGATGTTTGGGGGCTTTCCAAGGGAACATCATTAGGAGGTAATAGAAGTTTGGTTTTCTTTGTTGGTGGTTCTAGGCGTGTTTGGGTTGCAACCAAATCCCCTTTGGAGAAAGTCCTAGTAGTATCCAACAGATTGAAGAAGTGTGTGATAGACAGAAAGGTGAAGGTACTCCATTCTGGTGGGAGGTACAAGATGGACCTATTTCTGTATTGGAGCCGAGCTCACGACATTTCGAGATACTTCGTTGGAAAGGAAATCTTGGGGCAACTAGATAGAGTGGTAAATTTGGAGAACCGTGCCTTACTGGAGAAGGATCGGTGTTTGTGGTTGAGCAATGGTTTGCAGAAGAGTTTCTGGACTGAGACTTCGACATATTTGGGTTATCCTATTATAGAGTTGTCAACTTCTGTGATTGGAGGTAAAACTTTATTAGAAGATAGGTCTGGTAGTGTCACTTTGGTTGAGGCTTCGATGAGGGAGCTAATTGACTCTCAGCAGGTGGAGAGTTTTGGACAGACCTTAGAGGTATCGCAGCGGGTGGAGAGTGATGCTACTTCACATTGGGTGAAGATTACTCCAGATCATACTGCATCATTTGGGATTCTAGCTGAGGTGACACAGCTTCGGGATCAATTGGTTTTGGATGCAGATGATAAGTTGGATTTTGATTCGAATGCAGCTGGTAGACGTAGTTTGGATATGGCCATTGGTTCACCCCAGGTGGAGGTGTTTGAGGCCATTGGAGGCGCTATCAGCCGCAGAGTTGATGATATTGGAGAAGGGTTGCGAACTCTTCTATTGGATTGAGGTCGTTCGCGGCCATTTGGGTGAACTACGTTCGGCTTGATTCCTTGGGTAGACACTATGATGCAGCCGGGTTGGATTTTGATGCAGCCGGGTTGGATTTTGATGGGGGTGAGATCGATTTGGTGAGTAGACACTGTTGGTTTGGGTGAGTGTTCGCACTCCCGTTTGGATCTCGACTTGTTGTGGATTAAGTTCGTACTGGACACAACAAGTGTGACATTTGGATGCTTTGGTGTCGGCTCAGTTTTTTGAAAGAAACTTTCGTACTGGACACAACAAGTGTGACATTTGGATGCTTTGGTGTCGGCTCAGTTTTTTGAAAGAAACTTTGCCGAGGTGGAGAATTGTGAGTGGGACCCACCCATGTTGTGGGTTGCTTTGTTTCACGTGGGTTACTTTGTTGTGTGTTGTTTTTGTGAATTGTTCAGCGGACAATTGTGCTGGCCCACCCGACTGACCCAATTGATAGATATATATAGATAGCTATTCGATGCTTAGGGTTTTGGGCAAGTACCAAGATAGGAGGAAAGTTGTGCGGCTGTGCAAGGAGAAAGTACAGTGCAAAAGGTGAGGGGAAATTAAAGCGGCGGCCTACAGAGCTGTTCAAAGGCAGAGAGCTAGTGCAAACAGGAGAACGCAGAAGTAGGCTGTTCTTTGGGTTGTTTGGTGGCTGTTCTTGGGTGTTGACGGCTGTATTTTGTGAGAGGCTTTTGAGAGAGATAATTGTGTAAGGGTTTAGATTGAGTGTTTGTAAACCCTAGTTGTATTATCTCCCCTCTAATAGTAGATCTCCCCCCTCCTTGCCCCGTGGACGTAGGTAGTTTGCCGAACCACGTAAAATTAGTTTGTTTGAGTTTGTGGCCATTGTAATAGTTTTAGGATCCCTCGACGCGCAGTCCTAGAGCTGACGAGAGGAAGAGCTAATATCCCACTTTGATGAGATATTAGGTTTCAGATTCTTGTTCCCTTTGAGAAACAAGAATTCTTATCGATCCTTCTTAATAGAATATATTTATGTAAATAAATGTAAATATAGCAATAGTCTTTATTAGGTATATAATTGCCTAACTGTTGCCGTGATTATTCCCTAGAATCAAGCCTTGATTATTTCCTAGAATCAAGCTTGTAGCAATTGTATATTAGGCTAACCTGGTTAACGTAATGAGCACAGGGAATTATTCCACTTTCATGGTATCAGAGCCTAGGGCAACCTTCCTCTCCTCCACACCTTTCGCCGTGCCCTAGCATATTATTCTTCCTCCTCCTTCCCGTCAGCCATGTCTAACTCAAAAACCTTCTCCCTTCATCCCGCCCTTGCTGTCTCGAACATCAAGTCCCTCATCCCCATCACCCTTGAGATGGAGAACGTCCTTCATCCCGCCCTTGCTGTCTCGAACATCAAGTCCCTCATCCCCATCACCCTTGAGATGGAGAACGTCCAATACGCGACGTGGGCGGAGCTCTTCAAAATTCATTGTAGATCACATAGGGTTATTGACCACATAATCCCACCGGAAAAAGGCAAGGAGAAGGTACCGACAACCGATGACGAAAAGGATTTATGGCTAACCCTTGATGCAGCAGTCCTCCAGTGGATTTATTCCACGATCTCTAGTGACTTGTTGCACACAATCATGGAAACCGACTCAACGGCAATGGAGTCTTGGAATCGGTTACGTGACATATTCCAAGACAATAAAAATTCTCGTGCAGTCACTCTTGAGCAAGAATTCTCAACCACTGACATGGCGGATTTCCCTAATGCCTCCGCATATTGTCAACGGTTAAAACTCTTGTCGGATCAACTCAAGAACGTCGGGTCGCCGGTCACAAACAACCGGCTCGATTTACAGATGGTTGCCGATCTCACTGATGCTTATAGTGGTGTTGCTATGCTTATCCGTCAAAAAGATCCTCTACTGCCCTTTTACCAAGCCCGTTCGATGCTAATATTGGAAGAAGCGGGTTTTGCCAAGAAAGCCGCCACCGTATCTAATTCCGCCATGGTTACTACGTCATCTAAGGAGTTTGATGACAACTCTTCATATTCTGAAAATATGTCACAAAACCGTGGTAAAAATCACCAAAACAAGAACAATAATGGTGGTAAAAATCGCGGCGGCGGCCGAGGGTGGTGGCCGCGGAGGCAGGGGTGGCGGCAGCAAGCAGCGGCAACCACCGTCAGGCTGGTCGGACAGCAGCAGCAGCAATGGCCATGGGCTATCCCACCATGCCCATATCCAACTGCACCTTGGGCCAGGCCCAGTCCACAGCACAGGCAGCAGCAATAGGCCAGCATTCTTTTGGCCTCGTCCTCACCAGCAGCAGGCTTATTCAGCGACAGCAACACCAACTGACATCGAGGCCGCGATGCACACTCTCGGGCTCACTCCGCCCGATGCAAACTGGTACATGGACACCGGTGCCACATCTCATATGACATCCTCACAAGGTAATCTCTCGTCATATTTTAATTTGAGCAATAATCGTGGTATAATTGTCGGAAATGGTCATTCAATTCCAATTCGTGGTTATGGTCATACAAATTTGTCCCCCCCAAACCCACCATTAACCTTAAAGAATGTCCTTCATGCCCCTCAACTGATTAAAAACCTAGTTTCAGTTAGAAAATTTACTACTGATAACTCGGTTTCTGTTGAATTTTTTCCTTTTGGGTTTTCTGTGAAGGATTTTCAGACGGGGATGCACCTAATGAGATGTGATAGTCGGGGCGAGCTATATCCCATCACCACCCCCACCACAAATCAAGTCAACTCACCATCAACTTTTGCAGCTTTAGCACCTTCTTTATGGCATGAACGTTTAGGTCATGCGGGAGCACCTGTTTTAGACTCCCTTAGGCTAAATAAATTTATTAAGTGCAATAGCACTCGTAGTTCTCATTTTTGTCACTCATGTCCTCTTGGAAAACTTGTTAAATTGCCTTTTGTTGCTTCGAATTCATGCACTTTTATGCCTTTTGACATTATTCATAGTGATCTATGGACATCTCCCGTTTTGAGCTCTTCGGGCCATCGGTATTACATTCTATTGTTGGATGATTACTCTAATTTTTTGTGGACATTTCCGTTGTCTAAAAAGTCACAAGTTTTTGCCACACTTCTATCTTTTAGAGTTTTCATTCGAACTCAATTTGAACGAGAAATTAAAAATATTCAATGCGATAATGATAGAGAATTTGATAATGGGCCATTTTGGGATTTTTGCAAAGCTAATGGTATGTCTTTTCGCCTTTCTTGTCCACATACATCATCACAAAATGGAAAAGCCGAAAGAAAAATCCGCACCATTAACAACATTATTAGAACCTTACTTGCCCATGCTTCTCTACCTCCATCTTTTTGGCATCATGCATTACAAATGGCAACCTATCTTCTCAACATACTTCCAAATAAAAATTTAGCCTATCAATCCCCTCTCAAAATTCTCTACCAAAAAGACCCATCTTATTCTCATCTTCGAGTGTTCGGGTGCTTATGCTATCCCCTCTTTCCTTCTTCCACTATAAATAAACTTCAAGCCCGTTCTACTCCGTGTGTCTTTTTGGGATATCCATCAAATCATCGTGGTTATAAGTGTTACGATTTATCTTCGAATAAAATCATCATTAACCGCCACGTTATATTTGATGAATCAAAATTTCCCTTTGCTACTCTGCATTCTCCCTTGCCTCGTACTTACGATTTCCTTGATGAAGGCCTATCCCATTTTATGGCCCACCAGCTGACCTCAAACACAGGCCTATCTGAAGTACAGCTCACCCCGCCTACTCCTCCTCATGCATCACCCGATTCACAACAAAGAGCCCAGCCCAGCTCGCCTACCATAATGAGCAGTCCGACCCACACCACCAACTCAGCTCCAAATCCACCAGTCCAGCAACAACAAACCTCCCCTTCTCTTATTCCTCCTGCTGCTGGACCGCATGCATCAAGCCTAAACACGAGTCAGCCCACCGCCCCCTCACCTGTCCAACCAACGCCAATTCCATCCCAAAGGCCAGTCACTCGTAGTCAACATGGAATTTTCAAACCGAACAAGAAATACGGTCTTCACACCCACATTACTAAATCACCCATACCTCGTAATCCCGTGTCTGCCCTTAAAGACCCGAATTGGAAAATGGCCATGGATGATGAATATACTGCTCTTATTAAAAATAAGACTTGGGATTTGGTGCCTCGACCTCCTGATGTTAATGTGATTCAGTCGATGTGGAATTTTAGACATAAAGAAAAATCTGACGGTTCTTTTGAGAGGCATAAAGCCCGTCTTGTAGGTGATGGTGCAGGTCAACAAGTTGGCGTGGATTGTGGCGAGACTTTTAGTCCGGTAGTCAAACCGGCTACTATTCGCACTGTGCTCAGTTTAGCTCTTTCTAAAGCATGGCCTATTCATCAGCTTGATGTTAAAAATGCTTTTCTGCATGGAGACCTCAAGGAAACTGTATACATGCATCAGCCCATGGGTTTTAAGGACCCAGTACATCCTGATTATGTTTGTTTGCTGCGAAAATCTCTATATGGGCTTAAGCAAGCTCCTCGAGCTTGGTACAAGCGTTTTGCAGATTATGTTTCCTCTATTGGGTTCTCTCATAGCAAATCTGATCACTCTCTCTTCATCTACCGTAAAGGTACTGATATGGCTTATATTCTACTGTATGTGGATGATATTATCTTAACTGCTTCCTCTGATGTTCTTCGCAAGTCTATCATGACTCTTCTCAGCTCAGAATTTGCTATGAAAGACTTGGGGCCATTGAGTTATTTCTTGGGTATAGTTGTAACTCGTCATGCAGGTGGTTTATTTTTATCTCAGAGGAAATATGCAGAAGAAATCATAGAACGTGCTGGCATGTCATCTTGTAAGCCGTCACCCACACCGGTTGATACAAAACCGAAACTCAGTGCTACGTCTAGCACACCGTATGATGATCCATCACATTATCGTAGCCTTGCAGGAGCACTGCAATATCTGACATTCACGAGGCCCGACATTTCTTATGCTGTGCAGCAGATCTGTTTATTCATGCATAACCCCATGGAGGAACACATGCATGCACTCAAGCGCATTGTGCGCTATATACAGGGCACTCTAGATCACGGCTTGCACCTTTATCCATCTTCGACTGCCACCCTTGTATCTTATACAGACGCTGGGCACTCTAGATCACGGCTTGCACCTTTATCCATCTTCGACTGCCACCCTTGTATCTTATACAGACGCTGATTGGGGTGGATGTCCAGATACCAGACGATCGACTTCTGGGTATTGTGTATTTCTTGGTGATAATCTAATCTCTTGGTCCACTAAACGGCAGGCTACCCTATCCAAGTCCAGTGCCGAAGCTGAGTACCGAGGGGTTGCCAATGTAGTTTCTGAGTCTTGCTGGTTACGAAACCTTCTTTTGGAGCTTCACTATCCTGTGCAGAAGGCTAGATTGGTTTATTGTGATAATGTTAGTGCGATATATCTCTCCGGGAATCCAGTTCAACATCAACGCACTAAGCACATTGAGATGGATATTCACTTTGTTCGCGAAAAAGTTGCTCGTGGACAAGTACGTGTCTTACATGTCCCGTCGCGCTATCAAATCGCAGATATCTTTACGAAAGGTCTTCCCTTGGTTCTTTTTGAAGATTTTCGGGACAGTCTCAGCGTACGACCTCCTCCCGCTTCAACTGCGGAGGTGTGATAGAATATATTTATGTAAATAAATGTAAATATAGCAATAGTCTTTATTAGGTATATAATTGCCTAACTGTTGCCGTGATTATTCCCTAGAATCAAGCCTTGATTATTTCCTAGAATCAAGCTTGTAGCAATTGTATATTAGGCTAACCTGGTTAACGTAATGAGCACAGGGAATTATTCCACTTTCACTTCTTTCTTATTGTGCACCAGAAACTCTGCCGAAATTTCCGCTGCGCACAACAGATTTTTCTTGAATATCAAAAAAATTATGATGGGTAGCTAGCTACACGAGAGATACAGGTTTTTCCTCTTGACATTACTTTTCCTCTTGACATAAAATTAACTAGCGCGACAGGGGAACAGCGAACTAAACACAGAGAAAAACATTACTTTTCCTCCTGACCTATGCTTGCTGTCCCTTGTGGAACAACCAAAGTCAATTTAGAATATACCCTTCAAAGGTGATGTTAGTGTTATCAGCAGTCACCAATCCAAATTCATTGCGGCCAATTAAGTGGTTTAGGTATGCATCCTTTTTAATTCGATATATCCCAAATAAAATAAGATGCTTTTCTAGCCGTGTACAGGTGATGAATAAAGAAGCGCTCATAGTTAAGTTAAGTAGCCCCCGTGCGCTAGAGTGACTAGCTGCTGACTCCTGCGCTGCTTAATTAAGGGCTCGATCGGCAGTTTGCCCATGATCTTTGGAAAAGTACATTAATTTGCCGAATAATTTTGGACGGAAGAGAATACGGAAGAGAATATGTATGTGGTGTTTCTCTTCGATCTCTCTATTTTATT
Source organism: Asparagus officinalis (assembly GCF_001876935.1). NCBI lineage: Eukaryota > Viridiplantae > Streptophyta > Magnoliopsida > Asparagales > Asparagaceae > Asparagus > Asparagus officinalis. Next base: position 320,374 of record NC_033800.1, on the reverse strand, counting down.
TATTTTTTTGTTCTGCCGGAACAACACAAACACTTGATCTCCCAATATCTCAAGATACCCCCCAACTTTTCCAAGAGAAGTAAAAGACGAAGAGAAGCAGATCGAAGAAAGGAGATAATTAATCGAAGCATGAGATGCTCCGTTTTGGTGGAACCGTGACTCAGCCTCAACAACGAAAAGCTACTGGTTTGGTGGTCAATCTCGGTCAGCCATGTCATCTGTGGCCGTGGGGGAGCTTCGGCCGGGCATTAATACCTGAAGAATTGAATATGAGTACCCGGCCCCACTAGCTCCCAACACAAGGATTAAAAGCTTAATCGGAAACAAATTAAGCAGACAAAAAGTAGCAGCATAAAATCTATGTAATAAAGGGATTAATGCTAGCTCCATGACTCGCAGCAAATGAGAACTAGCTAATTAACACGAGAAGCTCAACAACAAGCCATACATTTACTAGTCTACACACAAAAAAAAAAAAAAAAAATTACAATACCCTTACATTTTACTCTTCTACGCAATCGATCGATCAGATGGTAATATACCATATAGTTTTCTCCGCATGGCACATCGAGATACTACGTACATACGCATTTTCACTATATATCATCTACTGCATTTCATGATCTATGAGGGCAGGAAAATTCATCTATATATGTGCCTTAAAAAAGCATCGACGTCTGGTGCCTAGCCATCGGATCATGGAGGGCACCTCGATATGAATTTTGAGACTCCGATTGTATCCCGAATGGATTTGTACTACTGTCAGGCAACATCGAACGGCTATAAACCCTGGCTGCAGCTTCCTTAGTCTGATCTGAACCTGGACTTACGGGAACAGCTGTCACAGCTGACTTCATGCTAAGTGTAGACGATTGAGATGGCGATGAAGGGCTATTGTCCGTCATGTCGGCAACCGTGATGTCATGTATGCTTGCTCTTCTCTTGTCTTTATTACTTGAGTTACGCCTATTGAAGTACTTCTGAGCATGGCTGGCCACCTGAGTGGGATTCCTGGTGATAACAAAGTTTCGAGATATACTCCTCCAATCCCCTCTACCATGCTTAATGAGACCCAGCAGAAACAACCTGCATCAATTACAGAACTTGTTACATCCCCGAAAACAAAAAAACTCAATCATAAATACTGTAGGCGTTAAAAATTGCTTATAGGTTCCCGCACACAGCTCAAAACGAAGAGAAGACGAAGAACATTGATATCTAAGTCAAAGGGGATAATCCGAAGAAGCAAAGGAACGCGTACGAAACGACGAAATGCGTGAAACGACGGAACGAGACACAATCATGAAGTTTCAAATTGACGAGTCACTTCAGAGTGACTTGCACATACAACCTCCCGACGACGCGTTTTTCGATAAGTTTCTCGGGATTCGTTCGATCTACTGCCTCCCTAACTACCTTGGAAATATCCCTAAATATGGTAAAGTCGTTTCTAACTAAATATAAATCCAAATCACGAATTCTTATCCACAAACATGACATCCGAAGCCTATAAATACACCCCTAGCGCCCATATACACGGGTAATCTGGAATTTTGGACTTGGAGGCGAGTTGCTGACGTTTTGAGAGCAGAACCCACGAATTTTAGAGAGAGGGAGGTGAGATCTTGGCGAACTTCAGCATAAAACGGGAGATTTCGAGAGATCTATAGCCTTTTCACCCTTCCCTTGAGATCAAACATCGATTTGATCTTTAGAAGAGTAGTAATCTCACATTGTTGAGGTTATTTACTTTTGTTCTAGGTTTCCTCGTTGAGACTAAGAACACTACGCCTTCTTCACGATCAATTCGGATCTGATACTCTGCGGTCCATGGATCAAAGCGTCCCCAGCACATGCAAAGATCCCACGCAAACAGCGACCGATAAACGTTCTCTGCGTGTGTTTCTAGGAAGTCTTCTTTTTATTTTATTTGTGTAAAGAATTCTTATAAAAAGGCTCACTCTTTTGAATCTGTAATTCGGTAAACGGGTTGTAATGAATTCCACAAATAAACTAATTTTCGACGCAAACAAATACACGAAAATTAAGTTAGATGATACGTACGTACCTGTGCTCATCTTCAGTCCAGGGTGCTCCCTTTTTCCTCTCATGATCAGAGAACCTGCCTCTCTTCCCGCCGACAAAATAGGATTGGTTGATCCCATCGCCATCATCATCGTCGTCGTCATCGAAGCAGCCAGCACCCAGGTCGAGGCAAGTGCTGTAGCCGGGGAGAGGAATCAATCCAGCTTCAATGTAATTCACATCGTCCTCCAAGTCGTGGTAATGGGCGATCACATCTCTCACAGTTTTCCCGGGTATCAACGCGGCCACCTTCTCCCACCTGTCGGGAGTCCTGCTGTCGAAGTGGGCCAGCGCATTCTCGAAGATCTTGTTCTCCTGCTGAGTCCAGCTGCCGCTCTTCTTCTCCCCAAGAACCCAGGTCGAGTTTGGGGAATAGGAAGAGGTTGGAGAGAGGACTTCCATCCAAGACTTTGTCACCATCTCGAAAGATTCTAATTAACAACTCCTCAATTACCACAACCCACCGGCACGATGATTTTTTTCTTCCTATAATAAAGGAAAGATGTTACCAGCCAACTTAATTCATTTTTGAGATTTGAGAAGTAACCAAAAATAACCACCAGTACGTGCAGATATATAGAAGAAGCAAGAGACGAGAGTCAGACGATCGAACGAGCGAGCAAAATGAGATCGAGAGTAGGAACCTGGGGGGGTACGTATATAGACGCTTCAACTAGAGACGCAGCTGAGGCCTTTTTATGGAAATTACCATCATTACCTGTGAAGGGCAAAAGGGAAAGACGAGGCGCGAAATACATATTGAAAAAGGTGGCCATAATATGAACGTGAAGAGGAAAAACATCGCGGGCGCGGGTGGGGCGGAATTAAAATCAGGCATCCGAAGATTTTTGTGGCGGAACTATTTGTTTCAGTGTGTGCGGCCTCTGGAAGAATTGTCAGAAGCAGAGATTCTCTCTCCCTCTGTGACTCTGTCCCTCTCTCTCTCTCTATTTATATTCGTTTTCCTGTTGTCCATAGAGATTTCCAAGGAGCGGCAAGGGGAAAGAGTGAGAGCATGGGGCGCCCTGCTTATTGGACCCTGCATGTCGTCTTATTGCCATCCAAACCCAAAAGCTCTTTAATTCCCTGCTCCTTTTTTTAAAAAAAAATATTTTAATGTGAGCGCTGTAATTTCATATCTTATCAATACTTTGAAGTTTCTAATTAATTCATCCACTTCTGGTTGCTAAACACTGATTAGTCGCGTAGTTAAATTAGAGCAAGCTTTGTCTGTAGAGGTGAATATATGATTATTAATTTTTCCATACATTTCTTACTTTGTCGCTCATAACAACGGTTGTTTCCTTAACCTGAACTTTCTTAATGTAATTTTCCTTTTGATCGACTACTAAACCAAACTTCAATGTACGCAGTGAATGTGAAAGGAAATGGAGGAGTGGGCTACGTCCGTACGTGTTGCCATCCGCTGTATCTATCTGCTGCATGATGGTTTCTATCCAAACAGCTGAAATCAAATCAGCGGGTGATATTGTTGTACGCAGCGGAAATTTCGGCAGAGTTTCTGGTGCACAATAAGAGAGAAAGATCGATAAGAATTCTTGTTTCCCAAAGGGAACAAGAATCTGAAACCTAATATCCCATCAAAGTGGGATATTAGCTCTTCCTCTCGTCAGCTCTAGGACTGCGCGTCGAGGGATCCTAAAAACTATTACAATGGCCACAAACTCAAACAAATCAATTTTACGTGGTTCGGCAAACTGCCTACGTCCACGGGGCAAGGAGGGGGATCTACTATTAGAGAGAAAAAAATACAAATGGGTTTACAACTCTCACAATTTAAACCCTCAAATAACTCTCAAATCTCTAACAAAAGGGATACCCAAAAGAAAACCTCTCAAAAGCCGTACAAAAGACTTCTTCTCTTTCTCCCCTCTGCCTCCGCACTGTACTTGCTCCAAAAGAGAACTCAGCCGCCAATTATTCCCCCCCCCCTCTCAATCTTGCACACCGACCTAGGGCAAAAGACTTGGTATTTATATGAAAGTAGGTAATCGGGTGGGCCTTGCTTTTGTCCGCTAAACAATTTCTTTGCACAAGAATTCTTGTTCACCACGTGGTTGCTCTCTTCACGAGAGTTTCTCAGCAGCACATCTCCTCACGCGTCTGCTGGTCCCCACACCCCACTCACAAAACCCACGTGCTCACAATTCTCCACCTCGGCGAAGTTTTCTCAAAACTGAGCCGACACCAACCAAAACAAATGCCTCACTTGTTGTGTCCAGTACACCGTGAAACAATTCATGACAACAGACTCAATCCATAACAAGTCGAGACCCCAAATAAGAATGCGAACACTCTCCCAAACGTCGATGTCTACTCACCAAATCGATCTCACCCCCATCAAAATTCAACCCCGGCTGCATCATAAATACTGCCTACGTATCCTCTTGCCCAAGGAATCAAGCCGAACGTAGTTCATCCAAATGGCCGCGAACGACCTCAATCCAATAGAAGAGTTCGCAACCCTTCTCCAATATCATCAACTCTGCGGCTGATAGCACCTCCAATGGCCTTAAACACCTCCACCTGAGGTGAACCAATGGTCATATCCAAACTGCATCTATCAGCTGCACTCGAGTCAAAACCCAACTCATCATCTGCATCTGAATCCAAATGACTTCCACGCTGTGTCACCTCAGCTGGAATCCCAACCAATACAGAATGACCTAGAGTATGTGGGAAAATCCCCACCCAATGTGGAGTAGCATCAGTCTCCACCTGCTGCGATACCTCTAAGGTCTGTCCAAAACTCTCCACCTGCTAAGAGTCAATTAGCTCCCTCATCGAAGCCTCAACCAAAGTGACACTACCAGACCTATCTTCTAATGAAGTTTTACCTCCAATCATAGCAGTTGACAACTCTATAATAGGATGACCCAAATATGTCGAAGCCTCAGTCCAGAAACTCTTCTGCAAACCATTGCTCGACCACAAACACCGATCTTCCTCCAGTAAGGCACGGTTCTCCAAATTTGCCATCCTATCTAGTTGCCCCAAGATTTCCTTTCCAACGAAGTGTCTCGAAATGCCGTGAGCTCGGCTCCAATACAGAAACATGTCCATCTTGTACCTCCCACCAGAATGGAGTACCTTCACCTTTCTGTCTATTACACACTTCTTCAATCTGTTAGAGACTACTAGGACTTTCACCAATGGGGATTTGGTTGCAACCCAAACACGCCTAGAACAGCCACCAACAAAGGAAACCAAACGCCTATTACCTCCCAATGATGCCCCCTTGAAAGGCCCCCAAACATCCATGTGAACTCCTCCAGAACGACCCTTAGCACGGTGAATAGAGGTGCCACACTTCACCTCGGTCTTCTTGCTCACATCAACATGTTCACTGGACTTCAAACTGCAGGTCTTTGCACCCTCTTTCAATCTATGCGAGGAATCAATACTGGAATGGCCAAGCCCCAAATGCCGCAGTCTAGTCGAATCAACAGAAGTCGTCAGCTCTCCACCTGTCACTATACCTCCAGTCAAGTAATACAGGTTATTTCTCCTGACGCCCTTCATCAAAATACGAGAGTCTCTCGCAATCTCGAGAACCATGTCCTCAACACGAACCTTCAGACCCTCTCCAACCAAAGCTCCAATCGAGATCAAGTTCTTCCTCAAAGAAGGAACATATCTCACATCGTTTAACTCTCTAACAGTCCCGTCAAACATCTTTATGCGAATTCTTCCTATCCCAAGGATCTGGCATGCACGGTTATCAGCCATGTACACCACACCACTATCCACCAGCTTCTCAAAACTGGAGAACCATTCCCTTCTAGGGCACACATGATAGGTCGCACCACTATCCAACATCCATTCAGATTCCTCCGAATAGCTATCTGTAGGACTGATAGAAAGCGAATAAATAGAAGAGTCAGAATTATTACCATCCGATACGATGTTTGCTTCTGATGATGGTTGCTTCCCTTTTCCCTTCTGCTTATTCTTCATCCATTCGTCGAGCTTTGGACAGCAAACACTGTCTCGCCCAGCGAGACAGTAAACACTGTCTCGCCGTACTAATTTCTGCAGTTGTTGAGTTTTTGCAGTTACAGACCCCTGAGGCTATAAATACCCCCTAGGATCGTTTCTGACGAGGATCGAGCATTTGTTAGAGCATTCCAGAGCAGAGAGAGCAGAGATCTAAGTTCTTGGAGCAATCCCTTGACATTCAGGCTTTGACTTGATTTCAAGAAGAACGGCTATCTTACTTCTATAAGATATCGTTTCAATTTCTAACTTCGATAACGAAGGAAGAATCAGTAAACCCCTCTTCACGATTTGTGATTCGGTGGTCCACGAGCTAACGCGCTCCCGGCACAGGCAAAGAACCCACGAAAGCAGTGATCCAAACAACGATCCTGCGTTTATTTTCTCAAGAGTTGTAGTTTTCTTTTGTTGTTTAAAAGAGTCTTATAAAAAGGCTGTTTTCTTTGAGTTTTATTGTAATCGACTGAAGAGACAATGAATTCGACAACAAATTCAACTTTTGCTGAAAACAAACTGGCGACCACAGTGGGAGCCAGCGGCCTCGCTGCCGAGGCCGCGGTGTCGCAACCGATCAAGATCATCGTTAATGAAGAGATCGAATATGAGTTCGATCAGGCGAAGTTTGAGGAGTACTTGTCGTCCTCATCCGCGAAATCTTCCTCGTCTCGCAAATATAGGAAGATTTCGTCCTCCAAGAAAATGTTTAAGTCTGCAATGCCTATGAAGGCCGCAGGTGAAGGTTCCCACCCGATTGCTGCTAAGGAATCCGCCTGCGACATCCCTGCTTCAAACGACTCCACACCCCTTAAGGAGTCGATGATGAATAGCTCACCGGTGCTGACAAAGAGGGCTCGTCAAAGACAGCGTCAGCGCCGTGCTCGACAATTGGCTAAGGCCATGCAACAAACCGACGGGGTCCATTACTATGCGGACCTAGAGTCGAGGAAACAGAAAGCAGTTCAATTGTCTCAACGGCAAAATAATTGTATTTCTGCAAAACTTACGACGGAGGAGTGGACTCTCGTCAAAAGGGCCCGTTCAACCCTCAAGGAACGGATACAAAGGCGTAAGGCGAAGGCCGCCCGTGCTCGCGCTCTCCGTCAACAAGCACAAGGAACCAAGAAGGAGAATCGTAAAGTCTGGATGCCAAAGACGCCGCAAGCATCTGTTCCGGGCCCATCTACTGCGTCGTCGGTGAAACCCTGGGTTAGCCCAGATTTGTCTAAGTTTAAAGTGACAATGGCAGATCGCCTCGGTCCTTCGGTTGACGATCGAGGCAAAGCCCCAGTTAAACAACCATCAGATGCTGCAAATAAACCCATAGTGGTTTCATATGCAGGGGGTCGTAAACACCCACCTGTCAGAACCTCACAAGTCCAGAACGAGAGAATACCAATTCACTCTCGTTTAGGACCTATGAAAACTCCACTCCCGCAAGGGGGTGGATTCAAAAATTCAACTTTGGATCGCTCAGAGGCGACGACCAGTCGTCCTATGTATGTTAACAAAGTTCAGAGGCAAAGGATAGGTTGCTCGAATCACAATAATGACGAGCTGTACTATCAGAAGAAGAATTTAAGAAAGAGGATTGTCCGAGAGAATGAGTCCCATTGCGCTTGCGAGAGACTCATCAAAGCAGTGCTGACAGAATGCGGATGCTCTAAGAATAATTCAACAAGAGTCTCCGTATTTCAAAGATTGTCCAATGAAGCGTCAAAACCCAAAATGAGACGTTTCAACAAGAAAAAATCTGTAATCCAACGAGATGAATTCCCTGAGGTCACTATCAACATGACCAACAAAGGAAAGAAACAGTTAGTTAACCCCGACCCTGATTTCTCTCCGGGAGGGAGAGTTGAGCAGGGTCTTTCTCAAAGGATGGCGCGATTACAAAGAAGAGCCAACCTACGACGAGATTACAAGAGAATGCACGAGGGGTTATCTTCGGACGAAGAATTATCAGACACTTGTTCTGCTGTCGCTTCTGACGACACCACATCCAGTGTTGGACAAGCCAGAGAATCATTTGCAATTACGCCAGATCAATTGGCTCACATGCTGCAGGAAGCGTTGGCTAAACAACGCGAAGAAATTAGAGCTGAATTCAAAACCGAAATAGAGTTGACCATGCAGCAGATGCGGGATTTGCAGGTTCAGCAACACCAACCGGAATCAAGCCAAAGAGCAGAATCCAGTCGGCGTAATGAAGAGGATGAGACGATATTTGAAGATCCTCCTCCAGATAAAGACAACTCCGGAAGCGATCCGACCAAGTCAGCCACTCAACCTCCACAGATCTATTTGAAGAAAAGCGAGGAAGAGGACAAGAAGATGCACGATCTTGAGAGCAAAGTCAACGCTTTGATGACGGCTCAAGAAGTGAAGAAAACGGGCATTCCATACCCGTACCCGAGGGAGTGGGACCTGATTCCTTATCCCCAGAAATTTAATTTGATTAACTTTACTCCTTTTGATGGCAGGGGTTCACCAACTCAGCACTTGATCTATTTCAAGTCGCATCTCGGCGCAATATCTGGGAACGAAGCCCTGATGGTCCGGTCATTCGTAGGAACCCTCCGCGGGCCTGCCTTCGATTGGTACCTACGCCTTAAGCCTGGGAGTATCACTAGCTGGGAAGATATGGAAGAACTATTTCTCACCAATTTCTTCGACGACGATACTGAGGTTTCAATTGGCACGTTGTTGGATGAGAAGCAGAAGGATGGGGAATCGGTTGACGTCTTTGTCAAAAGATTCCGGGATAAAGCGGTGAACTGCAGAGATCCACTCACAGAAGAGTTCATCCTACAGACATGTCACAACAACTTGTCATTGGATGTGTTAGAGGTGATGGGGGTTGTGCCCTCTAAAACTTGGAAGGAATTGAAAGTGAGAAAGTAAGAGGTGAACAAGCTGAACGCTTCCTCAAGAGAAAGAATTTGGAGCGAGGTTTGCCACCAGCTAATAATCAGAATCAAAATCAAAAGCAGAACTTTAACCCTCGAGGCAGAGGAAGAGGGTCTGTAGCCGCTGTGGACGCACATCAGACGTCACAACAGCCACCGCAACAACCGCAACAATCATCCTTCCAGTTGGCGCCAAACCAGAATCAACAGCCTTCGAAGCAGTTTAAGAATTCTGAGCCCAGATTCCCGAAGGAATACTCTTTCAAAGATGATGAAGTCCCGGTCATCTTCAAATACTTGTTAGAAAATAACAAGATCAAGCTTCCACCGGTCACAAACCAAGAAGAAGCAACGAAGATCAATGACCCAAAGTATTGTGCTTATCACAGGAGGATCCACCATCCTACTAAGACATGTTATGTCTTAAAGGATAAAATACAAACATTAATTGATGTTGGTATCGTGACACCAAAGCCAAAGGAGAAGAAGGTAGGCGCGAACGCGGTCTCTATTAGCTTCGGATCGGTTCCTTTGTCCTGGTTTCAAGCCGAGCCAGTATCAAAAGTAAAAATGCAAATCATCAATGATGACCCTCATGGACAGCATCAGAAAGGGCTTGTATCTCACACAGCCCCCAATGGCGAAATCCTTTGGGTTCATCCGGATTTGCTTGACGTATGAAGATGAGAAATGGACAACATCCACGTCGAAGAAGAAGTCGAAAAGCAGCGAAAGGAGAAGTCCTGTTATGGAGCTCGGCAATGTCTACGAGAAGAATGATGAGGGAATAGCAGCATTATCATCTTCTTGATGAGAAATCAGAAGTTTTCGGCTACAAAAGAAGTAGAAATGAAATACCATTATAGGTATCGGACCTCAAGATCCAAATGCCAAAACTCTAACGGAGCTGGGGTAGTCCATAACTCCACCAGTAGCAGCTGTAAAAAACCTCAGAAGTTGTTAGTTGCAAAGGAGAAAGCAACCTCAACACAAGAGACGGTTCAAAATTCCGAAGACAGTCTCGTTTAGAGTCGATTGAATGCCGAGGTTGGACGAGAAAACGGAAAGCTCAAACAACTCCATATCGTTTCGAACGTTATGGCTGGCAGGCTGGCTAATATCCCGCAAGAATTATGCTTATATGATTGTGCGCCTCTCGAAAGACAACCAGAGAAGTTACAAGAATGCTTGGCTGATATTCCGAGGTATTCGCTCACTCAGATGCAAAGCCAATTCGCTGAAAAGCCAGAGTGCATCAGTGCAGCACTAGCAAATTGGCGCCACCAAGTGTCCTTATGCATCGCTTTTACAAAAGAAGATATGCAAGTACAGAATTCGAAGGCAATGAATAATCCGTTATATTTAC
>NC_033800.1:303143-309000 GCF_001876935.1 Asparagus officinalis | reverse complement strand
TTTCATTGTAACGATTGAAGTTGTAATGAATGCAGCAATGAATACAGCAACTTTTTCCGCAAACACTAAGTAGGGATAAGTCAACGCCTAACACGTATTGCCAGTTTAGTCTTTCACCGATTGAAAAAGACACTAGAATTTCATCCTAGGAAGTTTATCCCGAATCCTAAGCAGGGATAAGTCTGCGCCTAACATGCGCTGCCGGATTAGTCTTTTTCCGTAGAAAAAGACACCAGAGTTCGATTCTGGGGTATTTTATCCTGAAACCTAAGCAAGGATAAGTCGGTGCTTAACTCGCGCCGCCGGTTAGTTCTTAACCGTTAAAAAAAAACACCCGTTCACATATTCAATATTGTGACAGGTTGTTATTAATAACACCAGAATCCATGCCTTACACGCATGTGGAATTTCACCCCGAATCCTAAGAAAGGATATGCCGACACCTAACACGCGTCGCCGGATTAGTCTTTTTCCGTAGAAAAAGACACCAGAGTTCGATTCTGGGGAATTTTATCCCGAAGCCTAAGTAGGGATAAGTCAGCGTCTAAAACACATTGCCGGGTAGCCTATTCCCGTAGCAATGGCAAAGTCTACGTATTCGAAGTCGTAGCATCAAGTCTTAGAGAATTCACTCTCTTAGCACAACGTTACATGCGGAACAGATTTAGACAATCCGCATGCTAGCCCGACTCAAACGGTAATCGGTAAAGGCTTATCAAACCCGTTGAAGGCTGGGGGTTAGCCAAAAACACGCGTCGCCGGGTAGTCTATTCCCGTGAGAAAGACGAAGTCTACGTATTCAATATCGTAGTACTAAGAGCGTTAACTCTCTTAGCACAACGTCACATGCGGAACGGATTTACATCATCCGCATGCTAGCCCGACTCAAACGGTAATCGGTAAAGGCTCATCAAACACCGTTAATGGCTGAGGGTTTGCCAAAAATCCTATAAATACGAGAGTCACTGACGCATCAGCTTCATTAGTTAGTCTTGTGATTTGAGCATCCAACGACATTTGAAACCCTAGGGTCAACGCCGGACAACGCGTAACCCTAGGTCGACGCCAGTCAACGCGTTGCAATCAAACAGTCAACGTACGATGTTCAAAACCCTAAGGTTAACGCCGAACAACGCATAACCCTAGGTCAACGCCAGTCAACGCGTTGCAATCAAACAGTCAACGTACGACGTTCAAAACCCTAAGGTTAACGCCGGACAACGCGTAACCCTAGGTCAATGCCAGTCAACGCGTTGCGACCAAACAGTCAGCGTACGATGTTCAAAACCCTAAGGTTAACGCCGGACAACGCGTAGCCGAGCCACCTCAAGGTGGCCGGCTGCACTGTGCCCAAGGCACAGTGAGGGTAGCCTATAAATAGGCCCCCTTTTGTTCATTTTCAAAGGTTGGACTTTTGAGAGCCGAAACTCTGCCGGATTGAAGATCGAGCTTAGAGTTTTGAAGACTTGAAGACTTGGACATCCAGATCTGATCCTCGGCGAGCATCCACGTCACAAAAGGCAGGAGTTCGAGAGAGGGGAAGAACAGATCTGAGATCTACACGAGATCACACTCCGGATCTAAGCTTGGTCTTAGATCCCGAGATCCGAGCGATTATTTCCTTAGTGAACTAATCCCTCCCGGCTATTATTCCCTTCGTGGAATAATACCCGTCAAATCGTGTAGATCCGACCGGATCTAGATCGCGCGGTGGTCCACGGATTAACCCCGGCGTTGGCAAAGAACCCACAAAAGCGAGTGACCGCAAAACAGGAGCTCGCGATTTGTTCACAAGGAGAAAGTTGTAATTTTTTTTATTTTCTTTGATTTCGTTGTAACCGGATCTAAAAAAAGACCGGATCTTTTGTAACCACAAAAAGTTGTTATTTTGAGATCACAATGACATCAATGAAGAAAACGATTTTCCCCGCGAATAGCTCCTTGGCGAAACTGAGTCTAATGAGAAGCGCATTGTACTCGGCTACGTTATTAGAACATAGATTAGTCAGTGAATAAGCCCGAGGCATCACATGCATCCCCGGGGAAACTAAGACAACTCCAACTCCGGAGGAGACTTTAGAACATCCGGGGGTTATTGCCACATTAACTGCCCTCGAAGTACCATGGAAGTATAATTTCCATACTTGTTGGTGCGATGTAGTGTTAACCTCATGGGTTTCATCTGGCAAGTCATCATATACTTCTGCCGTATCTGTTGTCGGGTTTGCCGCCAAAAGATCACAAATCGCTTGTCCTTTGATCGACTTTTGCTGTTTGAAGTGCAAATCATATTGGGACAAGAGAAGGGCCCACTTCGCCAACCACTTCGCTAATCGCCAATTCATAGAGGCCGGTTGCGTCATAAATATCCGTACTGGATTAACGTTAGAAATGACGTAAATCGTCTGTCCAACCAAGTAATACCGCATCTTTTGCATTGCGAATACCAATGCGAGACATTCTTTCTCAAGCATCGGATATCGAGACTCGGCGCCTACCAAGGTCCGACTTAGGTAATAGACTGCCTGTTCATGACCGTTATCATCGTCTTGTGCTAGTAAAGCACTTATCGAGTGGTTCATCGCCTTGAGGTAAATCAAGAACGGTTTACCTGATTTTGGTGCAACGAGAACAGGAGGATTCGTCAGATATGTTTTAATATCCTCGAATGCTTTTTGGCATGCGTCGTCCTAAATAAATGACACCCCTTTCTTGTTTAGTTTAGAGAATGGTTGGCACTTCCCAGAAAGATTTGAGATGAAACGCCGGATATAAGCTAAACGCCGTTGCAATCCTCTGAGTTCTCTTAGATTTCTAGGGGGTTGCAGTTCATGTATCGCCTTCACCTTATCAGGATCGATATGTATACCTTTAGTGGTGACGACGAATCCAAGGAATTTTCCACTGGACATTCCAAGGAAGGATTTAGTGGGGTTCATCTTCAATTGATGACTCCGCATGAGGTCGAACATCGTCTTCAAGTCCTTGATGTGATCTTCTTTGTTGCGGCTTTTTACAACCAAATCATCAACGTAGCATTTGACTGTTTTCCTGAGATGTTCTTGGAAAATCTTAGTCATTGCTCGCTGGTACGTGGCGCCTGCATTCTTTAGACCGAAAGGCATCACCGTGTAGCAAAAGACACCGAGGGGCGTTCTGAACGCTGTATGCTTCTCGTCATCTGGGTGCATCTTGATTTGATTATATCCTAAAAAGCCATCCATAAAAGACATTCTCTTAAACCCGCACGTATTGTCGATAATGACATCCGTGATTGGGAGAGGAAAATTGTCTTTTGGACATGCTTCATTCAGGTTCCTGAAGTCGATGCAAATCCTGATTTTGCCATTATTCTTCATCATTGCCCGCTGGTATGTGGTTCCTACATTCTTAAGATCGAAAGGCATCACCGTGTAGCAAAAGACACCGAGGGGCGTTCTGAACGCTGTATGCTTCTCGTCATCTGGGTGCATCTTGATTTGGTTATATCCTAAAAAGCCATCCATAAAAGACATTCTCTTAAATCCGCACGTATTGTCGATAATGACATCCGTGATTGGGAGAGGAAATTCGTCTTTTGGACATGCCGTATTCAGGTCCCTGAAGTCGATACAAATCCTGATTTTACCATTCTTCTTCATGACTGGAACAATATTGGTGAGCCAGTCTGAATGTTGCTCCTCTCGGATAAATCCTGATTCGATCAATTTCTTAACCTCTGCCTCAATGGCTTCCATAATCTGCGGACAAAACCGTCTTTGCTGTTGTTTGATAGGTTTGGCATCCGACTTGATATCGAGACGGTGCATTACCACATTGGGGTCGAGCCCTGGCATGTCTTCATAGTTCCAAGCGAAGACGTCAATATATTCCCTGATGAGAGCAATTAATTCCTCCTTCTCATTTGAGGGAAGACTATCGCTGATGAATATAGGCTTTGGGTTGGCCACGTCGCCCATGTTAATTTGGACTATTTTATCTTCAGTGGGGGGTTCTCTCTGTTCGAACCTATCACCATACTGCATGTTCAGGTGATGAACCCAAGGGTCTTCCCATGTTGGCATTTGATCGTCATCTTGTAGCCATGTTCGTCATTAGGGCTTTGAATATTTCCCCCAGACTTGTATCGGAATCCCATTCCGAGGAATCTGACGGGTACCCATCTTTGTATTGCTCAGATGATTGGTTATTGATTAACCAGCAACATTCATCTTCTGAAGAAGAGACATACCCTAATCCTCGTCTGAATTTATAATAATCATCCGGTTTCCCTTTTGGTACATATGCCGCTTTGGCTGGAATACGAGGACCTCGATCGAAGTATAAACCTTCTCCGAGTGTGAAATCATACCTTCTCTGAGTGTGAAATCATATCCCTGTTTTTCCATGAGCTTGCGCGCTTCCGGACTATACTTAGATAAATGCAGACCAGGTTTGTCATTGTTCTCATCTTCCCTTAAGAAATGATCTGGTAATGGAAAACCCTCTCCTTTACCGTAAATCACTTCTCTTTCGCCTCCTATTTTGGCAGGGATGACCAGGGTTGTTCCGAAAGAATGCTGGAGGCGTTTCTTTGCTATATAGGACGATCGAAGCGGTTCATATAAATCGGGATTATCATACAATCCCTTTATTACATCATCAAGAGACAGTGAGTACTCTAAATCGTCATTTATTTCATTATTGGTAAGTTTCCAGTTATAACTGCCATCTGACGATTGTTCATCGTCAAGATTGATTACCAAGGGTACAATATCGTTTAAAACAAAACTGATTACCAAGGGTACAATATCGTTTAAAACAAAACCTCCATTGTAATCAAGTCCGGCTTCGGTATCAGTTTCTTCTCTGCTGTCCGTGCCATGGGCCGATGATTCAGTATCGGATTCGTTACCATAAAGGAGAGAATCAGTGAAATAATTCTCAAACCCTTTGAATGGTTGCTTATCCGCGACCACCGTCCTAACCTTATTATCAGTGTCGACATATTTCAAACACTGATGGAGAGTGGAGGGGATTATAACGTTACTATGGATCCAAGGTCGACCCAATAGTAAGTTATATGAAGTCTCAGCATCAATCACATAACATGTGACTTCCGTCTTCAAATCACCCATTTGACATTTTATCCGGATCTTACCCAAGGGTCTTGACCCGCTAGTATTGAATCCATAGATAACAGTACCTGTGGACGCCAACTTACTAACTGGAATGCCAAGGCTATGCATCAAGCGAAGCGGCATAATACTCACAGCGGACCCCGGATCCACTTGGATTCGGTTGACTTCGCTGGAGCCAATGTACCCAATGAAATATAGGGGTCGATCATAGTTCGAATTCTTCGTCTGCATATCCTCTTTGGTGAAGGTAATGCAGGGAAGGTTTTTAGCTGCTATATTGCAGTGTTGAATTAACGGTTCTGGCTCTTCAGGTACCGGCTTGATCTGAGTAAGGAACACTTCTGAATTGGCCAAGGCTTCTTGCAAGGCTTCCCTGGTTTCTTTAGACAACCGTAGCAACTCATACAATGTTATCCGTGCTGGAATGTTAGCTAGTTGAGCCATAATATTGAAGATATGCGGAGTGTTCGAGCTTTCCGGTTTATCTCTTCCAATCGGACGATTGAAACGAGACTGCTTCGGATTCTGCACCTCCTGGGGATTCTTCTCCTTCGATTTATTCACTGGCTGTTGTCGAGCCTCTGCGCCCGGTGTAGGACTCGTAATCACCCCTATATCCGTGAGAGTTTTGGTTGGTCCCCGTTTATTCACCCCCTGCTCACTAGGTGGTGGATAGTTGTAGTGATACTCATTTCCGCTTCGGGTTGCAAAAACTTCTTGTTCTTCTTCAGAGAGCG
>NC_033800.1:294807-302984 GCF_001876935.1 Asparagus officinalis | reverse complement strand
GGACTTCAGAACATAATTTGCTACGAAGAACAGGTCATAACTTTCAAACCGTACGTCGGAATTGGACGAATTACATATGAAAATCGGCTATCTCGACGAGACGGGGCCATCCGAACCAAGCCAAAGGCTTAGGTTCGCTTCCTCCGTTTCGCCAAATTCTTTACGGTTTGAGAGATATCTGCATTCTAATATGAAGAGACCGTCAATTTGTAGTCTCTTTTGCTAGAGCTTTGCACAGATCGTCCTCTTGTAATCTTCGTCTTGGCTCCTTGAGAGTCGTCAGATTGTAACTCCCGATGTTGATTGTGAATGCTGTCGAATTAGACCTTTCATCAATTGTCGTGAAGGTCGTCAGATTATAGCCTTCTACGTGAAAGTCCTCAAATTGTAGCTTTCTGGAAGTCGTCAGATTGTAACTTCCATCATCGGTGTTTGATGGGGGACCAACTATCTATTGTGATTTTTAGACAGCCTACAATCGCCTTGTTCCGGAACCTTTTGACGAAGGTATCAACCAATTCCCCGTCTTTTTGTTTCTCATCAAGCAACGATCCGATGGATATCTCGGTGTCGTCGTCGAAGAAGTTAGTGAGGAATTTAGTCTCCATGTCGTCCCAGCTATTCACACTTCCTAGCTTGAGGCGGCGATACCAATCGAAGGTGGCTCCACGAAGAGTGCCAACGAAGGACCGTACCACCAGAGGCTCATTACCAGAGATAACCCCTAGGTGTGATTTGAAGTAAATCAAATACTGAGTGGGTGAACCCTTCCCATCAAACGGCGTGAAGTTAATTAGATTGAACTTCGCTGGATACGGGATTGATTCCCATTCTCTTGGGTATGGACAAGGAATGCCCGTCTTCTTCATCTCTTGAGTGGAAATCAACGTATTGATTTTGCTCTCGAGGTTTTTAATCTTCGAACTTTCACCTGTGTTTTCGTTAGCATTCTCGTTACCACCCCCTGCATTGACGGGAGGATTATTAGCATTATGAGCTTCATTCGCACCTGTGTCCTCATCTTCCTGATTAACCTGGTTACGACGACTTGGTTCGCCTTGCTGGTTTGTCAGTGCTTGGATTTGTTGGTCATGCATTTCTCTCATATTCTGCATGGCCATCTGCATTTCGAACCTGAAGCTCTCCTGTTGTTTAGCTATGGCTTCTTCAAGCATCTTGGCCACTTGTTCCGCGCTTATCATAAATGACTCGCGGGGTTGTCCTTCGCTGGATACTGTATTATCTGATGCGACCGCAGAGCAGGCATCCAATTCTTCATCTTCTGAAGGTAATCTTATCCGAATCCTACCATAAGTTGCTCGTATGATGGCTCCAGACTGCAGACGGGTTACACGCCGGGGTGCTTCCGGAATCGACTCGGGATTATCCTGTGTCGATGTCCCTTTACTGGTCATATTAGTGGTGACTCTCGGAAATTCTCCATCTTCAACTACCGTTCTTATTTGTCGGAAACGCCTAGGCCTTGGTTTTGGCGTTTTGGTACTGAGCCTTTCAAAAACCGAAATTCTTTCGGGGACTGTCTTGATGCAGTTGCACTCAGACAATACTGCCCGAGCCCTCCAGGTGTTTGCTTCTTCACCCGTTTTCCGGTTTCGCGGTTTATCCGAACTTCATTGTTAATCTGGACTCTGATTTGGCAGTCCAGATCTTGATTTGGCAGTAAATCCGCTTTGGTGTTCGAGTTTGAGTCCGCTCCCGATCTTGTTTGATGTGGTGGACTCTACAGTTGGATGACTCGTTGATTCATCGACCCGTTAGCTTGATTGGGCACGCGATTGGATGTATTCCGTTGTTTGCGTGCGGTTCATTAACCTTGTCGCCTCGTTAATCCGCTTCGTCGCGTGTCACTTGGCTTCGGTGTTGTGGTCTAACGATCATGCTTGGATATATCGTCTGATGGTTCGTTGGTTTGTCGAATCACCGTGCCGAGCTGTGTTAAGGGACCTATAAGCAGTTTTATACGCCTACAAGGTCCACAAATTGAACGATCAAACATTTAAACAGTTAGGATCGTCTCAAAATCCTCATTTGGTCAAACTTTAAACAGTTAGGACCAAAGCCAAAATCCCCTCTCGATTCCTTCCATGAACGAGAGGTCCACAAATTAAACGATCAAACCTTTAAACAGTTAGGATCGTCTCAAGTCCTCATTTGGTCAAACCTTTAAACAGTTAGGACCAAAGCCAAAATCCCCTCTCGATTCCTTCCATGAACGAGAGGTCCACAAATTGAACGATCAAACCTTTAAACAGTTAGGATCGTCTCAAACCCCCACTTGGTCAAACCTTACTACAGTTAGGACCACAACCAGAATCCCCTCTCGATTCCTTTCATGAACAAGAGGTTCACAAATTGAACGATCAAACCTTTAAACAGTTAGGATCGTCTCAAAACTCCCATTTGGTCAAACCTTTAAACAGTTAGGACCAAAGCCAAAATCCCCTCTCGATTCCTTCAATGAACGAGAGGCCCACAAATCGAGCGATCAAACCTTCCTACAGTGAGGATCGTCTCAAAACTCCCACTTGGTCAAACCTTACTACAGTTAGGACCACAACCAAAATCCCTTCTCGATTCATTCCACGAACGAGAGGTCCACTTTCAGTTGAATAATCAAACCTTATGACAGTTAGGATTATTCAAACCTGTCCAGATTCTCTAAGTGGAGATCCCACTTTGAGTTTCCTTTGCATCAGGAGATAGAATATAAAATTCTTCCTCTCCGATTTCGGGTTTATTTCTACCAACAAAAAAAAGACCAGGAGATAGAATATAAAATTCTTCCTCTCCATCATCGGGTTCATCTCTACCAACAAAAAAAAGACCAAAATACTCTAATAGGTACACGAGTCTAAACTGTTTTCATGCTGTTAACAGGAAGTTTCTGGAGAATATCACTCAGAATATTCTTAAGAATAACCTAATTACTTCCCAATGGGTATACAAGGTTAAAACTATCTCCCGAACACTCCGATGAGTATATGAGTATAAACTGCATCTCCTTGAACCTCCCAATGGGTATATGAGGTTAAACTATTTCCCAAACACTCCAATATAGTATATGAGTATAAACTATTTCTCCATTCTTCGACGGCAGTTCTAATTTCCATTCTTCAACGGCAATTCTAATTCAAGACTTCGACAATGGCCACGCGATAAACGCAGCACCGGAGGAATTTTAGCTATTCTACAAAGCACTGAATAGGCTAAAAGATGAAGAAGTTAAGAAGTGAAGCCATTTATAGACCATCTTACGCAACTTCCTCAACAAAGTACTGAAGAAATTACAAGGAAAACTTATCATATCCAAAGTGTCCCAGACTACTCTCCAAAATGATGAGTCTGAGATACTTTAGAGGGGGTATCTGTAGGCGTCAAAAAATACTTACAGACATCCAAATACCACTCAAGGCAAAGAGAAGATGATAAACGCCATTCTCTTAATCAGATGAGATCATTCAAAGGAAGTGAGACAACATGGAAGAACAATGTACACACCAACAGACAGTACATGGCGGCGCGGCTGAGGCACAGCAGTACATGATGCCGCGGCTAAGGCGCGACCGCCCATGGTGCCGTGGCTAAGGCGCGGCAGCTTATGGTGCCGCGGCTGGTGCCGCGGCTATTATAGGGGGTGCTGTGGCGGTTACAAGGCAGTTATACGATGATTATTTGAAGCCCACGTGGCGGCATATCTGAAATAGAACGTGTGCTGACGTGGACAAGCAGTTAAACCATGAAAAAGGTGGTTAAAGGTTGTGGGAGAACAGTTTCAAACACGAAGGAACATGGGTGTAACTGCCCCTTTAGCCACGACAGCCCACACTGCCGCGCTAATAGCCACGGCAGTGTTGACTGACGCGACCAAAGAACATTTGTTTGGTCGGTCATCTCGCCCCCATTTTCACTGTTATGCACTGCTACCTCTATAAATACCTCCCTAGACACGAAATAAAGGACAAAGAGCATATTGGAGCAGAAAAGGCTTGAGCTTTTGGTGATTTTGAGGAAGAGAGAGAGAATTTTCATCTTTCATAAACATCACTTGGTGATTCCTAGAGATCTAAGCTCAGACTTGATCTTTGGAAGAGTGAACATCTTACATCGATAAGATATTCGCTTCAAATCCCTACTTCGATAAACGAAGGAAGGATCTTTAAACACCCTCATGATCTGTGAATTGGTGGTCCACGACCCAAAGCACTCCCGGCACAGGCAAAGTCCCACAAAACAGAATTCGATAAACGAATTTCTGTGTTATTTTCTCGAGAGTTGTAATTTTCTCAATTTTTCATTGTAATTCTTTGTAAACGATATTGAAGTTTTAATGGAATCGACAATGGAAACGACTTTCGCTGAAAACAGTCACTTCGGACTTAAGATCTCCGATCTGGCATCTGAGCTTGATCTTTCCTAGGGGTCGAGTGCTATTAGCGTTGTACCCGAAGATGGTAGTCTGGGTGGTGTTCAGTCGGTGCATAGGAATCCCTAAGACCTGCATGACCCTATAAGGCATGATGCTAAGCGCTAAGCCTGGGTCAACTTGAACACGACTGATTTCGGAGGATCCAATATACCCCTTGTAGTACAGCGGTCTATCATGCTTGTGCTTGACTTGCATGTCTTCCTGAGTGAATGATATGCAGGGTAAACTTCTCGCCACTTGCAGACATTGCCGACAAGTTTGATCTTCAGAAGCTTCGGGAATTGGAGTGACTTGGGTGATGAAGCTCTCCGTGTTCTTTAAGGCTTTGATCAGAGCTTCCTTGGTAGTTTTGGACAGCCTCAAGAGTTCATATAGGGTAATTCTGGCCGGTATGTTGGCCAACTATGCCATAACATTGAACTGGAAGGGAGCGCTTGATTCTTCAGATTCCTGGTGGAGATTTTTGTTGTACAGGAGCTCCTTTTGTTTTCCTTTATCAACTAGCTTTTTCGGGACAGAACCCCCAGCGTCTTGGGGCTGCTCTTCAACTTCTTGAGCGTTCTGGCTGTAATCCCTCAAATAAGTTTTTCCTGACCGAGTGCCAGGGTTGTCTCCTGGGTATGCTGCCAGGGTAATCCTCTCTTCTTCTGAATCAGTAAGAGCTTTGAGGTGGTCATCATTTTCAGTAACGGAGGGGCTAATCATGTTGGAAGACTTAGCCTTACCTCCCTTCTTTTTGGACGAGGTGTTCGTCCACTGTTGGTCTCCTAGAAGATCAGGGTGGACCCAAATAATTTTCCCTTTTGAGGTAGTGAGGGGTACCAACCCCCTGTCTTTCTGACTGTGCAAGTCAGTGTTTTTCATATGCATCTCTCCCTTATAGACGGGAATAACGCCATTTGCAGTTGCGACTGGTGGGAAGTCACCAAATTGGACCGCTATTAAGTTGGTGGACACGGTTTTCTGCTCGGGTTTTAAAGTGAGCACTGTAGGCGTATAAAATTGCTTATTGGTCCCTTAGCACAGCTCGGCACAAACCGACGAACCATCGGGCGACGTATCCAAACACGAGCGTCAGTCCACAACGCCAAAGCCAAGTGACACGCAACGAAGCGGATTAACGAGGCTGCGAAGCTGACGAACCGTACTCAAACAACGGAATGAATCCACTCGTGTGCGGAATCAAGCTAACGGGTTGAGGAATCAACGAGTCA
Organism: Asparagus officinalis; assembly: GCF_001876935.1. Taxonomy (NCBI): domain Eukaryota; kingdom Viridiplantae; phylum Streptophyta; class Magnoliopsida; order Asparagales; family Asparagaceae; genus Asparagus; species Asparagus officinalis. Next base: position 297,323 of record NC_033800.1, on the reverse strand, counting down.
TCCAACCAAGAGCGGACTCGGACGAATCACGATCAAATCAAGATCAGTTTCGGACTCGAACTCAAAAGTGGATTTACTGCCTAATCAAGATCCGGATTTACTGCCAAATCAGGTCAACGAGTCAAGTCCGGATAAATCAACCACAGAACCGGATTACGGATAGAGCCAAAAAGCGGATACAACGACAAAACGACGAAACCCAACACCAAGGGGGGGCTCGACCAAGGCCGAGCCACCTTGAGGTGGCTAGGCGTGTCGGCCACCTGTGCGCGGGCACAGTGAAGGTGGCCTATAAATAGGAGAGGTGGTTCATTTGTTCAAGGGTTGGATTTTTTGGAGAGGCGAAGCTCTGCTGGATTCAAGGCTCAGATCTAAAAAAGATTGAAGCTTTGGGACTTTGAGGACTTGCTCATCCAGATCTGGTGCTCGGCGATCGTCAACGCCAAATAAGGCAAGAGTTCGAGAGGATCGGATCTCAGATCTACGCAGGCATACTCCGGATCAAAGCTTGGTCTTTGATCCCGAGAACTAAAGGCTACTATTTCCTTGGTGAAATAGTACCCTCGGCTATTATTTCCTTAGCGAAATAATACCCATCATACTGCGTAGATCCGAACGGATCTAGATCTCGCGGTGGTCCACGGATAAACCCCGGCGCAGGCAAACAACCCACGCAAGCGAGCGACCGCAAAACAGGAGCTCGTGATTTGTTCGACAAACAAGGATAAAAAGTTGTAATCTTTCTTTTATTTTATTTGATTTTCATTGTAACCGGATCTTATAAAAAGACCGGATCTTTGTAATCGATAAACTATTACAAGACAGTCTGGCGACCACAGTGGGAGCCACCGATCTCGCTGCCGAGATCGGAGCGTCGCAGTCGCGGATCTCAATCCCGGTCGAGGAGGAGGTCGAGTATGAATTCGACCAGGCCAAGTTCGAGGAGTATCTTTCATCCTCGTCCGGATCCACCTCCCCTCGCAAGTCCAAGAAGTTCTCCTCCAGGAGAAAGGTACGTTGGTACGAAGAAGTTGAAGCTACCAACGGCGATCTCACCCCGATTGACGCCAAAGCTGCGTCGGGTGAGGCTCCACCAACCTCCAACCAGATCAAGCTAGTTCCAACCAATTCCTCCGTCACCAAAGGAGCGGTGACCCTCTCAAAGAGAGCCCGCCAAAGGCAACGCCAACGCTTGGCCAAACAATTCGCCAAAGCGATGGAGTCCACCGACGGAATCCGCTACAACGCGGATCTGAAGAACAGGAGAGGCAAACAGCCTCAACGACCGATGAATGGCGACTCCTCCAAGCCGCCAAATCTCCTTTCGATTCATTTTTTGCGAACGAATGGTCCACTTTTGAATTGAGTAATCAAACCTTATGACAGTTAGGATTATTCAAACCAATCCAGATTCTCTAAGTGGAGATCCCACTTTGAGTTTCTTTACTCCAGGAGATAGAATATAAAATTCTTTCTCTCCGATTCTGGGTTTATCTCTACCAACAAACAAGAGACCAGGAGATAGAATATAAAATTCTTCCTCTCCATCATCGGGTTTATCTCTACCAACAAATAAGAGACCAGGAGATAGAATATAAAATTCTCCCTCTCCGATATCGGGTTCATCTCTACCAACAAAAAAGAGACCAGGAGATAGAATATAAAATTCTTCCTCTCCATCATCAGGTTCATCTCTACCAACAAAAAAGAGACCATATTACTCCAATAGGTACACGAGTCTAAACTGTTTTCCTACCATCAACAGGAAGTTTCTGGAGAATATTACTCAAAATATTCTTAAGAATAACCTGGCAGAAGCCCGTAGAAGACTGCAGAAGGAGGTGGCCAAGAAGCCGCCACCAACCCGCCAAGTATGGAAGCCGAAGTCTGAAGCGGCGATTCAGGCTAAGGCAAAATCGTTGCAGCCTTCGAAGCAAGGTCAACCTCCGGCGAATCAACCAAAGTCGCCGGTAATCCCAGTAGCTACTCCAGGAGATCCCGTGGAATCATCCCGAATGAGAAAGTCAGTCTTGGAGCGCCTCGGTCCAATTCCCGATGAATGAGGCAAAGCTCCAGTTCAAGAGCGTTTGGGCCCGATGAAGAAGCAGCGTTTGCTGTCTCTCCGCGCGAGACAGCGTTTGCTGTCTCTCCGCGCGAGACAGCGTTTGCTGTCTCTCCGCGCGAGACAGCGTTTGCTGTCTCTCCGCGCGAGACAGCGTTTGCTGTCTCTCCGCGCGAGACAGCGTTTGCTGTCTCTCCGTGCGAGACAGTTTTGAAATGGTCAGAAACCACCTTGAACAACTGCCACACACGTCCATTAACTGTTCAAGAACGTGGGAAATATCGTGGGCGAGAATCACGTTGATAACTGCCAAAATAACAGAGTTGGAAATGTGGAAAGGCAGTTAAAACAAAAAACTGCATGCGGTTACTGTTTCCGAGACAGTATTTACTGTCTCACGGGCCGAGATAGCAAACACTGTCTCGCTCGCCGAGACAGCAAACACTGTCTCCGC
>NC_033800.1:271382-294718 GCF_001876935.1 Asparagus officinalis | reverse complement strand
TTTGAAGGGGGCTGATCATTTTGAGCACTTCAGAGCAGAGAAAGAGCAGAGTTCTTGAGTTTCTGGCAACTCCTTGATATTCAGGCTTTGACTTGATTTCAAGAAGAACGACTATCTTACCTTGATAAGATATCGTTTCAAGTTCTCACTTCGATAAACGAAGTCAGAATCATAAACCCCTCACGATTCGATCAGAATCTGTGATTTGGTGGTCCACGGGCTAACGCACCCCCGGCACAGGCAAAGATCCCACGCAAGCAGCGATCCAAACAACGATCCTGTGTTTGTTTCTCAAGAGTTGTAATTTTTATTTTGTTGTGTAAAAGAAGTCTTATAAAAAGGCTATTTCTTTTGAATTTATTGTAATCGACTGAAGATATAATGAATTCCATGACAAAACCAACTTTTGACACAAACAAGCTGGCGACCACAGTGGGAGCCAACGGTCTCGCTGCCGAGACCGTCGTGTCGCAGCCGATCAAGATTCCAGTTGAATCCATGGTTGAATACGAATTCAACCAAACCAAATTTGAGGAATATCTCTCATCATCCTCTTCAAGATATTCATTGTCTCATAAATACAAGAGGATCTCACAATTGAGGAAGACCTACCTGCCAAAGAAGGCACAAAATGAAGACTCTCTCCGGATTGGTGCTAAGGATTTTACTCGCAACACCTCTGCTCACAATGACTCTTATCTAGTTAAATAGTCATCGAATCAAAGCTCACCAGTACTGACGAAGAGGGATCATCAGAGACAGCGTCAGCGCCGTGCTCGCCAAATAGCTAAGGCATTTGAACAAACCGACGGAGTTCGTTATTATGCGGACTTAGAGTCGAGGAAACAACAAGTGGTTTGTTCAACGCAGCGACAAACTACTCATGTTTCTGCACAATTCACGACCCTCAAAGAACGTATACAAAAGCGTCGTGCAAACGCAGCTCATGCTCGTGCTCTCTTACAACAAAGACGAGAAAGAAACAAAGAAACGGTGGTCAAAGGACCACCAAAACTCTGCAAAGTTTGGATTCCAAAATATGGAGTTGTGCAAAATCAGCATTCGGAGCCCGTTAAGATTCCATGCCCACAAGGGGGTGGTTCTATTATCGTGCAAAATCAGCATTTTGGATGAGAAGCAAAAAGACGGAGAGTCAGTTGACAATTTTGTCAAACGTTTCCATAACAAAGCAATGAATTGCAGAGATCCTATTACAGAGGAGTTCATCCTGCAACCATGCCACAATAACCTCTCCATCGATGTCCGGGAAGCTCTGGGGGTCGTCCCATCCACAAATTGGAAGGAGTTAAAATCTCGGGGTGAACAAGCTGAACACTTTCTTAAAAGAAAGAAAGTTGAGAGAGGTCAACCGACGACATCCACAATTCCTGTGAACGCAACTCTCGATCCGAGGTTTCAAAAGGAATATTCTTTTGAAGATGATGAAGCTCCAGCCATATTGGAATACCTCCTCGCTAATGACAAAATCGAGCTACCACCTATTAAAGATCAGGATGGAGCTAAGAGGATTACGGATCCAAACTACTGTGCGTACCACAGAAGGGTTCTTCATCCCACCGAGATTTGCTTTGGACTTAAAAACAAGATCCAAGCCCTAATTGACTCCGGCGTCATAACGACGAAAGAAGTCGAGTAAAGACGACCATACAACTCCAGTGGGTGCACGAGTATAAACTGTTTCCCCACACTCCAAAGAGCATATGAGTATAAACTGCTTCTCGATTATCCAACTGAGTACAATGTTAAACCCGGTTTCGCAAAGGAAGCTAGGGGTGGATGATTTATATAAAGGGAAGTTCCTGGAGAATCATATATTCTTAAGGATAACCCGAACATCCGACTGAGGATAACGTACTCCTCGTTACACCCAGTTTTGCAAAGAAAGCTGGGGGTGGATAATTCATGTAACAGGAAGTTCCCCTTAAGGATAACCCGAACATCCGACTGAGGATAACGTACTCCTCGTTACACCCAGTTTTGCAAAGAAAGCTGGGGGTGGATAATTTATGTAACGGGAAGTTCTCGGAAAAATGTTAAATGTAATATTCTTAGGGATAACCCCGATCATTATGAACAAAGTGCTAAACACTAAACTCCTACTATGACTTCCGAATACTCTTTTGCTGAGATGAGATTCGATCACCTCTTTAGATCAATCTTCCCTCACAAAATTCCCATTTTGGTCAAACCTTCAAACAGTTAGGACCAAAGCCAAAATCCCCTCTCGATTCGTTCCATGAATGAGAGGTCCACAAATTGAACGATCAAACCTTTAAACAGTTATGATCGTCTCAAATTCCCATCTTGGTCAAACCTTTAAACAGTTAGGACCAAATCCAAAATCCCCTCTCGATTCGTTCCATGAACGAGAGGTCCACAAATTGAACGATCAAACCTTTAAACAGTTAGGATCGTCTCAAATTCCCATCTTGGTCAAACCTTTAAACAGTTAGGACCAAAGCCAAAATCCCCTCTCGATTCGTTCCATGAACGAGAGGTCCACAAATTGAACGATCAAACCTTTAAACAGTTAGGATCGTCTCAAATTCCCATCTTGGTCAAACCTTTAAACAGTTAGGACCAAAGCCAAAATCCCCTCTCGATTCGTTCCATGAACGAGAGGTCCACAAATTGAACGATCAAACCTTTAAACAGTTAGGATCGTCTCAAATTCCCATCTTGGTCAAACCTTTAAACAGTTAGGACCAAAGCCAAAATCCCCTCTCGATTCGTTCCATGAACGAGAGGTCCACAAATTGAACGATCAAACCTTTAAACAGTTAGGATCGTCTCAAATTCCCATCTTGGTCAAACCTTTAAACAGTTAGGACCAAAGCCAAAATCCCCTCTCGATTCGTTCCATGAACGAGAGGTCCACAAATTGAACGATCAAACCTTTAAACAGTTAGGATCGTCTCAAATTCCCATCTTGGTCAAACCTTTAAACAGTTAGGACCAAAGCCAAAATCCCCTCTCGATTCGTTCCATGAACGAGAGGTCCACAAATTGAACGATCAACATTTCGAACCTGAAGCTCTCTTGCTGTTTAGCCATGGCTTCTTCGAGCATCTTGGCCACTTGTTCCGCGCTTATTGTAGGCGTCAAAAAATGTTTACGGACATCCAAACACTTCTCAAGACAAAATAGAAGAACAATATACACGTCATCATGCAGCACTGTGGCGCGGCAGGACATGGTGCCGCGGCTAAGGCGCGGCAACCCATGGTGCCGCGGCTAAAGCGCGGCAGCCCATGGTGCCGCGGCTAAGGCGCGGCAGCCTAGGGTGCCGCGGCTTAAGCGCTGCAACCTGCAGTGCCGCGGCAATTAAAGAAGGATGCTATGGCAGTTATAAGGCAGTTATTCTGTGGTGGTTACAAGGCAGTTATATGATGATTTTTTGAGGCCTACGTGGCAGCATATCAGAAATAGAACGTGTGCTGACGTGGACAAGCAGTTAAACCACGAAAAAAGTGGTTAAAGGTCGTGGGAGAATGGTTTTAAACACGATGGATCGTGCTGATAACCGTCTCTTTGGCCGCGGCAGCCTATACTGCCGCGCCAATAGCCGCGGCAGTATAGACTGCAGCGGCCAAAGAGAAAGCATTCGGGCAGTTATTTTGCCCCTGTTTCAACTGTGGTGCACTGAGACCCCTATAAATACCTCCCTAAACACGAAGTAAAGGAGAGAGGATTTTTGGAGCAGAAGAGGCTTGAGTCTTTGGTGATTTTGAGAAAGAAAGAGAGAATTTTCACCCTTTGACAAGCATCATTTGGTGAATCCTAGAGATTTAAGCTCAAACTTGATCTTTGGAAGAACGGACATCTTACATCGATAAGATATTCGTTTTCAAATCTTTACTTCGATAAACGAAGGAGAGATCCCTAAGCACCCTCACGATCTTTGAATCGGTGGTCAACGAGCCAAAGCACTCACGGTACAGGCAAAGTTTAATGGAATCGACAATGGAGTCAACTTTTGACGCAAACAAACTGGCGACCACAGTGGGAGCCAACGGTCTCGCTGCTGAGACCGTCGTGTCGCAGCCCAGTTGAATCCATGGTCGAATACGAATTCGACCAAACCAAATTTGAGGAATATCTCTCATTATCCTCTTCAAGATCTTCATTGTCTCATAAATACAGGAGGATCTCACAATTGAGGAAGACCTACATGCCAAAGAAGGCACAAAATGAAGACTCTCTCCGGATTGTTGCTAAGGATTTTACTCGCAACACCTCTGCTCACAATGACTCTTATCTAGTTAAAGAGTCATCGAATCAAAGCCCACCGGTACTGACGAAGAGGGCTCGTCAGAGACAGCGTCAGCGCCGTGCTCGCCAAATAGCTAAGGCATTTGAACAAACCGACGGAGTTCGTTATTATGCGGACTTAGAGTCGAGGAAACAACAAGTGGTTTGTTCAACGCAACGACAAACTACTCACGTTTCTGCACAATTCACGACGGAGGAATGGACACTCGTCAAAAGGGCTCGTTCGACCCTCAAAGAACGTATACAAAAGCGTCGTGCAAACGCAGCTCTTGCCCGTGCTCTCTCACAACAAAGATGAGAAAGGAGGAAGGAAATAGTGACCAAAGAACCACCGAAACTCCGCCAAGTTTGGATTCCAAAGTCTGGAGTTATGCAAAATCAGCATTCGGAGCCCGTTAAGACTCCATACCCGCAAGGGGGTGGTTCTAAACGTGCGACTCCCGACATAACCTTGGATCGTTCAAAGGCAACAATAAATTGTCCTGAGAATGCCAACAAGGTTTTACAATCCCAGAAGAAGACACATTCACCAAATGATACCGTCATACCTGGGAGATCATGCCAACAGACGATACGATTTTTTGGCAATCATACCAATGAATCGTATTATCAAGTTGGGGTTATGAATAATTTTCGAAAGAGAGTTATTCGAGAAATAAACTCTCGGTGTTCCTGTGCGCGACTCGTTAAAGCAGCATTATCAGAATGTGACTGTTTCAAACGAGAAATCATCCCACGAAAAGTCTCTGCATTATCAAAGCCTAAGCTGAGACATTTCCGCAAAAGAAAATCAGCTGCCCAAAATGATGAATTCCCTGAAGTCACCATCAACGTAGCTGATAGAAGAAAGTCTAAACAGCATTCAAGTGACTCAAATCCCGACTTTTCCCCGAAAGGAAAAGTCAATCCAAGAATTGCTCAAAGGATGTCTCGACTCCAATTAGGAGCTATCAGACGCAGAGACTACAAGAGAATGCAAGAAGGAATGTCCTCGGAGGATGAATTCTCGGACACTTATTCTGCAATCGCTTCTGATGATACAATGTCTAGCACAGGACAAATCAGAGAAGTATTCACAATCACTGCTGATCAGTTCACTCAAATACTTCAGGAAGCTCTAGCCAAACAACGTGAAGAAATTAGAGCTGAAGTGAAGACAGAAATGAAGTTGGCTATCCAACAAATGAGAGAACTGTTAACTCAACAGCCTCAACCTCCTGAGTCCAATCAGCAATTTGAATCCAGCCACCACACTCGGAATGTTGTAGAGGACAGTGATCCAGAGGTGGATGAAGTCATTATGGCTGATACACCTCCCAATGACAATAACGCTGGGGGTGGTTTAACGGATCCTCCCAATAACGATATTGGGGGTGGTTCAATAGCACCTCTCACTGGGGGTGGTCCAATTATCTTTACTCGACATCATTCAGAAAGAAATGAAGACGATGACGGGAAAATGCAAAAACTTGAAGACAAAATCAATGCTTTGATGACGGCTCAAGAAGTTAAGAAGACGGGTATTCCATGTCCTTATCCGAGGGAATGGGATTCAATACCATACCCGACCAAATTCAATCTGATTAACTTCACACCGTTTGAAGGGAAGAGTTCGCCGATTCAACACTTGATTTATTTCAAGTCTCATTTGGGCATAATCTCTGGAAACGAGGCCTTAATGATCCGGTCATTCGTTGGCACCCTTCGTGGGCCCGCCTTCGATTGGTACCGACGGCTCAAGCCAGGGAGCATCAATTTTGTCAAGCGCTTTCGTAACAAGGCAATGAATTGCAGAGATCCTATTATAGAGGAGTTCATCCTGCAAACATGCCACAATAACCTCTCCATCGATGTCCTGGAAGCTCTGGGGGTCGTACCATCCACCACTTGGAAAGATTTGAAAATGCGCGGTGAACAAGCTGAACACTTTCTTAAAAGAAAGAAAGTTGAGAGAAGCCAACCGACGACATCTGCAATCACTGGGAACGTAACTCCCGATCCGAGGTTTCAAAAGGAGTATTCTTTCGAAGATGATGAAGCTCCATCCATCTTGGAATACCTCCTCGCCAATGACAAAATCGAGCTACCACCTATTAAAGATCAAGATGGAGCTAAGAGGATTACGGATCCAAACTACTGTGCGTACCACAGACGGGTTCTTCATCCCACCGAGATTTGCTTTGGACTCAAAAATAAAATCCAAGCCCTAATTGACACCGGCGTCATAACGGCGAAAGAAGTCGAGTAAAGACAACCACAATACTCCATTGGATACACGAGTATAAACTATTTTCCCTAACTCCAAAGAGTATACGAGTATAAACTGCTTCTCAAAACTCCAAAGAGTATACGAGTATAAACTGCTTCTCAACACTCCAAAAAGTATACGAGTATAAACTACTTCTCAACACTCCAAAGAGTATACGAGTATAAACTGCTCCTCGATACTCCAATAGGTATATGAGTCTAAACTATTTCCCACTCTTGACGGGAAGTTCCTGGAGAATTTTTACACGTAATATTCTTAAGGATAACCCGGTCATGTGACTCGGTATGACGTTAGACCCAGTTTCGCGAAAGAAACTGGGGGTGGATAGTTCATGTAACGGGAAGTTCTCGGAAGAATGCTATATGTAATTTTCTTAGGGATAACCCGATCATTACAAACAAGGTGATAAACACTACATCCCATGGTGATTTCCGAATACTCTTTTGTTGAGATGAGATTTGATCACTCCTTTAGATCAATCTTCCCTCACAAAACTCACATTTGGTCAAACCTTTAAACAGTTAGGACCAAAGCCAAAATCCCCTCTCGATTCGTTCCATGAACGAGAGGTCCACAAATTGAACGATCAAACCTTTAAACAGTTAGGATCGTCTCAAATTCCCATCTTGGTCAAACCTTTAAACAGTTAGGACCAAAACCAAAATCCCCTCTCGATTCGTTCCATGAACGAGAGGTCCACAAATTGAACGATCAAACCTGTTGGATCAATCTTCCCTCACAAAATTCTCTCATGGTCAAACCTTTAAACAGTTAGGACCAAAGCCAAAATCCCCTCTCGATTCGTTCCATGAACGAGAGGTCCACAAATTAAACGATCAAACCTTTAAACAGTTAGGATCGTCTCAAATTCCCATATTGGTCAAACCTTTAAATAGTTAGGACCAAAGCCAAAATCCCTTCTCGATTCGTTCCATGAACGAGAGGTCCACAAATTAAATGATCAAACCTTTAAACAGTTAGGATCGTCTCAAATTCCCATCTTGGTCAAACCTTTAAACAGTTAGGACCAAATCCAAAATCCTCTCTTGATTCCTTCCATGAACAAGAGGTCCACCTTCGATTTGCGCAATCAAACCTATAAAAGTTAAGATTGCTTCCAATCTCAATTGATCAAACCTTATTCAGATTCTCTGAATAGAAATCCCACTTCAAATTTCCTTTGTATCAGGAGATAGAATATAAAATTCTTCCTCTCCAATTCTGGGTTTATCTCTACCAACAAACAAGAGACCAGGAGATAGAATATAAAATTCTTCCTCTCCGATTTCGGGTTTATCTCTACCAACAAACAAGAGACCAGGAGATAGAATATAAAATTCTTCCTCTCCGATTTCGGGTTCATCTCTACCAACAAACAAGAGACCAGGAGATAGAATATAAAATTCTTCCTCTCCGATTCCGGGTTCATCTCTACCAACAAACAAGAGACCAGGAGATAGAATGTAAAATTCTTCCTCTCCGATTTCGGGTTTATCTCTACCAACAAAAAAGAGACCATATTACTCCAATAGGTACACGAGTCTAAACTATTTCCTTACCATCAACAGGAAGTTTCTGGAGAATATTCTTAAGAATAACCTGATTACCTCCCAATGGGTATATGAGGTTAAACTGTTTCCCGAACACTCCGATGAGTATATGAGTATAAACTGCATCTCCTTAAACCTCCCAACGGGTATATGAGGTTAAACTGTTTCCCGAACACTCCAATAGAGCATATGAGTATAAACTATTTCTCTATTTTTTAACAACAGTTCTGATTCAAGACTTCGACAACGGCCACACGATAAACGCAGTACCGGAGGAATTTTAGCTATTCTACAAAGCACTGAGTAGACTAAAAGATAAAGAAGTCAAGGATTGAAGCCATTCACAGATCATTCTACACAACTTCTTCAACAAAGCACGGGAGAAATTGAAAGGAAAGCTTATCATATCCAAAGTGTCCCAGACTCCTCTCAAAAAAAAATGATGAGTCTGAGATACTTTGGAGGGGGTATCTGTAGGCGTCGAAAAATGCTTGCAGGCATCCAAATACCACTCAAAACAATATGGGAGAACAATTTACACGTCATAAGGCAACACAAGGTGGCGCGACAGCCCATGGCGTCGCGGCTAAGGCGCGACAGCACATAGTGCCGCGGCTTAGGCGCTGCAACCTAGGGTGCCGCGGCTATGTTAAAGGAGTGCTGTGGCGGTTATAAGGCAGTTATATGATGATTTTTTAAGGCCTACGTGGCAGCATATCAGAAATAGAACGTGTGCTGACGTGGACAAGCAGTTAAACCACGAAAAAAGTGGTTAAAGGTCGTGGGAGAACGGTTTTAAACACGATGGAACGTGCTGACCGAGAGGTCGCAAACTGCATCGGAGGTGCGCGGCAGTGTATACTGCCGCGGTAATATATTGCACATTTAAGCCATGATATGATCCAAATCTGAAGAAGCTCAAAAGACAAAAGTTGTAGATCTCTTCGTCAGCTTTCCAACGCATCTTGGATCACCTTATTCTGACATCGGACGAGGAAGTTAGAGCCAAAATACTCGAGAGGTGCGTGGCAGTGGTAACTGCCGCGGCAATGCGCGACACCACGTACTGTCGCGGCCACTGGGAAGTTGAACACGTCATTTTTGACAGTTTTCTCGAGTTTTGTGCAGCCCACATGGCTTATTAACTGCTGGGGGTCACTTATGAACGTGGGGGAAGCAGTTACAAGCGAAAATCATGCCCACTAACCTCATAAAAAGATGGTATTTAAGTAGTGGGACGGCGGTTACAAAAGAGGGCTGATGAGAGAGTAACACGAAATAAAGGACAGAGAGCATTTTGGAGCAGAAGAGGCTTGAGCTTTCAGTGATTTTGAAGAAGAGAGAGAACTTTCACCCTTTGACAAGCATCATTCGGTGATTCCTAGAGATCTAAGCTCAGACTTGATCTTTGGAAGAACGGACATCTTACATCGATAAGATATTCGTTTTCAAATCTTTACTTCGATAAACGAAGGAGAGATCCCTAAGCACCCTCACGATCTTTGAATCGGTGGTCAACGAGCCAAAGCACTCACGGCACAGACAAAGTCCCACAAAGCAGAAGTTGATAAACAATTTCTGTGTTATTTTCTCGAGAGTTGTAATTTTTGTTTAGTTTCATTGTAATTTCGTGTAAACAAATCAAAGTTTAATGGAATCGACAATGGAGTCAACTTTCGCAGAAAACACTTCCATGAACAAGAGGTCCACCTTCGATTTGCGCAATCAAACCTATAAAAGTTAGGATTGCTTCCAATCTCAATTCATCAAACCTTATTCAGATTCTCTGAATAGAAATCTCACTTCAAATTTCCTTTGTACCAGGAGATAGAATATAAAATTCTTCCTCTCCGATTCCGGGTTTATCTCTACCAACAAACAAGAGACCCCACTTCAAATTTCCTTTGTACCAGGAGATAGAATATAAAATTCTTCCTCTCCGATTCTGGGTTCATCTCTACCAACAAAAAAGAGACTAGGAGATAGAATATAAAATTCTTCCTCTCCATCATCAGGTTCATCTCTACCAACAAAAAAGAGACCATATTACTCCAATAGGTACACGAGTCTAAACTGTTTCCCTACCATCAACAGGAAGTTTCTGGAGAATATTACTCAAAATATTCTTAAGAATAACCTGGCTACCTCCCGACGGGTATATGAGGTTAAACTATTTCCCGAACACTCCAATAAGGTATATGAGTATATACTATTCCTCCACCAGCTCTAAGTCAAGACTTCGACAACGGTCAAGCGATAAACGTGACACCGGAAAAATTTTGTCTATTCTACAAAGCACTGGATAGACCAAAAGATGAAGAGGTCAAGATTTGAAGCCATGTACGGGTCCTTCCGTATGATCTACTCAATCAAGTATTGAAGAGATTGCAAATAAGGCCTATCTTATCCAAAGTGCCCCAGACTCCTCTATAAAATAATACGTCTGGAACACTTTGGAGGGGGTATCTGTAGGCGTCAAAAAATGCTGAAAGATATCCAAATACAGATGAAGAGAAGATCATAGACAGCGTTTGCTGTCTCTCCGCGCGAGACAGCGTTTGCTGTCTCTCCGCGCGAGACAGCGTTTGCTGTCTCTCCGCGCGAGACAGTTTTGAAATGGTCAGAAACCACCTTGAACAACTGCCACACACGTCCATTAACTGTTCAAGAACGTGGGAAATGTCGTGGGCGAGAATCACGTTGATAACTGCCAAAATAACAGAGTTGGAAACGTGAAAAGGCAGTTAAAACAAAAAACTACCTGCGGTTACTATTTCCGAGACAGTATTTACTATCTCGCGGGCCGAGATAGCAAACACTGTCTCGCCCAGCGAGACAGTAAACTCTCGCGGGCCGAGACAGCAAACACTGTCTCGCCCGCCGAGACAGCAAACACTGTCTCGGCAGCCGAGACAGCAAATGCTGTCTCGCGATTTTGTTTTCTGCCAACTGTTCCTAGGGGCTATAAATACCCCCCGAAGGCCATTTTTGAGAGGGGCTGATCATTTTGAGCACTTCAGAGCAATCCAGAGCAGAAAGAGAGCAGAGTTCTTGAGCTTCTGGCAACTCCTTGATATTCAGGCTTTGACTTGATTTCAAGAAGAACGACTATCTTACTTTGATAAGATATCGTTTCAAGTTCTCACTTCGATAAACGAAGTCAGAATCAGTAAACCCCCCTTCACGATCTGTGATTCGGCGGTCCACGAACCAAAGCGTTCCCAGCACAGGCAAAGATCCCACGCAAGCAGTGATCCAAACAACGATCCTGCGTTTGTTTCCCAAGAGTTGTAATTTTTATTTTGTTGTGTAAAAGAAGTCTTATAAAAAGGCTATTTCTTTTGAATTTATTGTAATCGACTGAAGATATAATGAATTCCATGACAAAACCAACTTTTGACGCAAACAAGCTGGCGACCACAGTGGGAGCCAACGGTCTCGTTGCCGAGACCGTCGTGTCGCAGCCGGACCAAAGCCAAAATCCCCTCTCGATTCGTTCCATGAACGAGAGGTCCACAAATTGAACGATCAAACCTTTAAACAGTTAGGATCGTCTCAAATTCCCATCTTGGTCAAACCTTTAAACAGTTAGGACCAAAGCCAAAATCCCCTCTCGATTCGTTCCATGAACGAGAGGTCCACAAATTGAACGATCAAACCTTTAAACAGTTAGGATCGTCTCAAATTCCCATCTTGGTCAAACCTTTAAACAGTTAGGACCAAAGCCAAAATCCCCTCTCGATTCGTTCCATGAACGAGAGGTCCACAAATTGAACGATCAAACCTTTAAACAGTTAGGATCGTCTCAAATTCCCATCTTGGTCAAACCTTTAAACAGTTAGGACCAAAGCCAAAATCCCCTCTCGATTCGTTCCATGAACGAGAGGTCCACAAATTGAACGATCAAACCTTTAAACAGTTAGGATCGTCTCAAATTCCCATCTTGGTCAAACCTTTAAACAGTTAGGACCAAAGCCAAAATCCCCTCTCGATTCGTTCCATGAACGAGAGGTCCACAAATTGAACGATCAAACCTTTAAACAGTTAGGATCGTCTCAAATTCCCATCTTGGTCAAACCTTTAAACAGTTAGGACCAAAGCCAAAATCCCCTCTCGATTCGTTCCATGAACGAGAGGTCCACAAATTGAACGATCAAACCTTTAAACAGTTAGGATCGTCTCAAATTCCCATCTTGGTCAAACCTTTAAACAGTTAGGACCAAAGCCAAAATCCCCTCTCGATTCGTTCCATGAACGAGAGGTCCACAAATTGAACGATCAAACCTTTAAACAGTTAGGATCGTCTCAAATTCCCATCTTGGTCAAACCTTTAAACAGTTAGGACCAAAGCCAAAATCCCCTCTCGATTCGTTCCATGAACGAGAGGTCCACAAATTGAACGATCAAACCTTTAAACAGTTAGGATCGTCTCAAATTCCCATCTTGGTCAAACCTTTAAACAGTTAGGACCAAAGCCAAAATCCCCTCTCGATTCGTTCCATGAACGAGAGGTCCACAAATTGAACGATCAAACCTTTAAACAGTTAGGATCGTCTCAAATTCCCATCTTGGTCAAACCTTTAAACAGTTAGGACCAAAGCCAAAATCCCCTCTCGATTCGTTCCATGAACGAGAGGTCCACAAATTGAACGATCAAACCTTTAAACAGTTAGGATCGTCTCAAATTCCCATCTTGGTCAAACCTTTAAACAGTTAGGACCAAAGCCAAAATCCCCTCTCGATTCGTTCCATGAACGAGAGGTCCACAAATTGAACGATCAAACCTTTAAACAGTTAGGATCGTCTCAAATTCCCATCTTGGTCAAACCTTTAAACAGTTAGGACCAAAGCCAAAATCCCCTCTCGATTCGTTCCATGAACGAGAGGTCCACAAATTGAACGATCAAACCTTTAAACAGTTAGGATCGTCTCAAATTCCCATCTTGGTCAAACCTTTAAACAGTTAGGACCAAAGCCAAAATCCCCTCTCGATTCGTTCCATGAACGAGAGGTCCACAAATTGAACGATCAAACCTTTAAACAGTTAGGATCGTCTCAAATTCCCATCTTGGTCAAACCTTTAAACAGTTAGGACCAAAGCCAAAATCCCCTCTCGATTCGTTCCATGAACGAGAGGTCCACAAATTGAACGATCAAACCTTTAAACAGTTAGGATCGTCTCAAATTCCCATCTTGGTCAAACCTTTAAACAGTTAGGACCAAAGCCAAAATCCCCTCTCGATTCGTTCCATGAACGAGAGGTCCACAAATTGAACGATCAAACCTTTAAACAGTTAGGATCGTCTCAAATTCCCATCTTGGTCAAACCTTTAAACAGTTAGGACCAAAGCCAAAATCCCCTCTCGATTCGTTCCATGAACGAGAGGTCCACAAATTGAACGATCAAACCTTTAAACAGTTAGGATCGTCTCAAATTCCCATCTTGGTCAAACCTTTAAACAGTTAGGACCAAAGCCAAAATCCCCTCTCGATTCGTTCCATGAACGAGAGGTCCACAAATTGAACGATCAAACCTTTAAACAGTTAGGATCGTCTCAAATTCCCATCTTGGTCAAACCTTTAAACAGTTAGGACCAAAGCCAAAATCCCCTCTCGATTCGTTCCATGAACGAGAGGTCCACAAATTGAACGATCAAACCTTTAAACAGTTAGGATCGTCTCAAATTCCCATCTTGGTCAAACCTTTAAACAGTTAGGACCAAAGCCAAAATCCCCTCTCGATTCGTTCCATGAACGAGAGGTCCACAAATTGAACGATCAAACCTTTAAACAGTTAGGATCGTCTCAAATTCCCATCTTGGTCAAACCTTTAAACAGTTAGGACCAAAGCCAAAATCCCCTCTCGATTCGTTCCATGAACGAGAGGTCCACAAATTGAACGATCAAACCTTTAAACAGTTAGGATCGTCTCAAATTCCCATCTTGGTCAAACCTTTAAACAGTTAGGACCAAAGCCAAAATCCCCTCTCGATTCGTTCCATGAACGAGAGGTCCACAAATTGAACGATCAAACCTTTAAACAGTTAGGATCGTCTCAAATTCCCATCTTGGTCAAACCTTTAAACAGTTAGGACCAAAGCCAAAATCCCCTCTCGATTCGTTCCATGAACGAGAGGTCCACAAATTGAACGATCAAACCTTTAAACAGTTAGGATCGTCTCAAATTCCCATCTTGGTCAAACCTTTAAACAGTTAGGACCAAAGCCAAAATCCCCTCTCGATTCGTTCCATGAACGAGAGGTCCACAAATTGAACGATCAAACCTTTAAACAGTTAGGATCGTCTCAAATTCCCATCTTGGTCAAACCTTTAAACAGTTAGGACCAAAGCCAAAATCCCCTCTCGATTCGTTCCATGAACGAGAGGTCCACAAATTGAACGATCAAACCTTTAAACAGTTAGGATCGTCTCAAATTCCCATCTTGGTCAAACCTTTAAACAGTTAGGACCAAAGCCAAAATCCCCTCTCGATTCGTTCCATGAACGAGAGGTCCACAAATTGAACGATCAAACCTTTAAACAGTTAGGATCGTCTCAAATTCCCATCTTGGTCAAACCTTTAAACAGTTAGGACCAAAGCCAAAATCCCCTCTCGATTCGTTCCATGAACGAGAGGTCCACAAATTGAACGATCAAACCTTTAAACAGTTAGGATCGTCTCAAATTCCCATCTTGGTCAAACCTTTAAACAGTTAGGACCAAAGCCAAAATCCCCTCTCGATTCGTTCCATGAACGAGAGGTCCACAAATTGAACGATCAAACCTTTAAACAGTTAGGATCGTCTCAAATTCCCATCTTGGTCAAACCTTTAAACAGTTAGGACCAAAGCCAAAATCCCCTCTCGATTCGTTCCATGAACGAGAGGTCCACAAATTGAACGATCAAACCTTTAAACAGTTAGGATCGTCTCAAATTCCCATCTTGGTCAAACCTTTAAACAGTTAGGACCAAAGCCAAAATCCCCTCTCGATTCGTTCCATGAACGAGAGGTCCACAAATTGAACGATCAAACCTTTAAACAGTTAGGATCGTCTCAAATTCCCATCTTGGTCAAACCTTTAAACAGTTAGGACCAAAGCCAAAATCCCCTCTCGATTCGTTCCATGAACGAGAGGTCCACAAATTGAACGATCAAACCTTTAAACAGTTAGGATCGTCTCAAATTCCCATCTTGGTCAAACCTTTAAACAGTTAGGACCAAAGCCAAAATCCCCTCTCGATTCGTTCCATGAACGAGAGGTCCACAAATTGAACGATCAAACCTTTAAACAGTTAGGATCGTCTCAAATTCCCATCTTGGTCAAACCTTTAAACAGTTAGGACCAAAGCCAAAATCCCCTCTCGATTCGTTCCATGAACGAGAGGTCCACAAATTGAACGATCAAACCTTTAAACAGTTAGGATCGTCTCAAATTCCCATCTTGGTCAAACCTTTAAACAGTTAGGACCAAAGCCAAAATCCCCTCTCGATTCGTTCCATGAACGAGAGGTCCACAAATTGAACGATCAAACCTTTAAACAGTTAGGATCGTCTCAAATTCCCATCTTGGTCAAACCTTTAAACAGTTAGGACCAAAGCCAAAATCCCCTCTCGATTCGTTCCATGAACGAGAGGTCCACAAATTGAACGATCAAACCTTTAAACAGTTAGGATCGTCTCAAATTCCCATCTTGGTCAAACCTTTAAACAGTTAGGACCAAAGCCAAAATCCCCTCTCGATTCGTTCCATGAACGAGAGGTCCACAAATTGAACGATCAAACCTTTAAACAGTTAGGATCGTCTCAAATTCCCATCTTGGTCAAACCTTTAAACAGTTAGGACCAAAGCCAAAATCCCCTCTCGATTCGTTCCATGAACGAGAGGTCCACAAATTGAACGATCAAACCTTTAAACAGTTAGGATCGTCTCAAATTCCCATCTTGGTCAAACCTTTAAACAGTTAGGACCAAAGCCAAAATCCCCTCTCGATTCGTTCCATGAACGAGAGGTCCACAAATTGAACGATCAAACCTTTAAACAGTTAGGATCGTCTCAAATTCCCATCTTGGTCAAACCTTTAAACAGTTAGGACCAAAGCCAAAATCCCCTCTCGATTCGTTCCATGAACGAGAGGTCCACAAATTGAACGATCAAACCTTTAAACAGTTAGGATCGTCTCAAATTCCCATCTTGGTCAAACCTTTAAACAGTTAGGACCAAAGCCAAAATCCCCTCTCGATTCGTTCCATGAACGAGAGGTCCACAAATTGAACGATCAAACCTTTAAACAGTTAGGATCGTCTCAAATTCCCATCTTGGTCAAACCTTTAAACAGTTAGGACCAAAGCCAAAATCCCCTCTCGATTCGTTCCATGAACGAGAGGTCCACAAATTGAACGATCAAACCTTTAAACAGTTAGGATCGTCTCAAATTCCCATCTTGGTCAAACCTTTAAACAGTTAGGACCAAAGCCAAAATCCCCTCTCGATTCGTTCCATGAACGAGAGGTCCACAAATTGAACGATCAAACCTTTAAACAGTTAGGATCGTCTCAAATTCCCATCTTGGTCAAACCTTTAAACAGTTAGGACCAAAGCCAAAATCCCCTCTCGATTCGTTCCATGAACGAGAGGTCCACAAATTGAACGATCAAACCTTTAAACAGTTAGGATCGTCTCAAATTCCCATCTTGGTCAAACCTTTAAACAGTTAGGACCAAAGCCAAAATCCCCTCTCGATTCGTTCCATGAACGAGAGGTCCACAAATTGAACGATCAAACCTTTAAACAGTTAGGATCGTCTCAAATTCCCATCTTGGTCAAACCTTTAAACAGTTAGGACCAAAGCCAAAATCCCCTCTCGATTCGTTCCATGAACGAGAGGTCCACAAATTGAACGATCAAACCTTTAAACAGTTAGGATCGTCTCAAATTCCCATCTTGGTCAAACCTTTAAACAGTTAGGACCAAAGCCAAAATCCCCTCTCGATTCGTTCCATGAACGAGAGGTCCACAAATTGAACGATCAAACCTTTAAACAGTTAGGATCGTCTCAAATTCCCATCTTGGTCAAACCTTTAAACAGTTAGGACCAAAGCCAAAATCCCCTCTCGATTCGTTCCATGAACGAGAGGTCCACAAATTGAACGATCAAACCTTTAAACAGTTAGGATCGTCTCAAATTCCCATCTTGGTCAAACCTTTAAACAGTTAGGACCAAAGCCAAAATCCCCTCTCGATTCGTTCCATGAACGAGAGGTCCACAAATTGAACGATCAAACCTTTAAACAGTTAGGATCGTCTCAAATTCCCATCTTGGTCAAACCTTTAAACAGTTAGGACCAAAGCCAAAATCCCCTCTCGATTCGTTCCATGAACGAGAGGTCCACAAATTGAACGATCAAACCTTTAAACAGTTAGGATCGTCTCAAATTCCCATCTTGGTCAAACCTTTAAACAGTTAGGACCAAAGCCAAAATCCCCTCTCGATTCGTTCCATGAACGAGAGGTCCACAAATTGAACGATCAAACCTTTAAACAGTTAGGATCGTCTCAAATTCCCATCTTGGTCAAACCTTTAAACAGTTAGGACCAAAGCCAAAATCCCCTCTCGATTCGTTCCATGAACGAGAGGTCCACAAATTGAACGATCAAACCTTTAAACAGTTAGGATCGTCTCAAATTCCCATCTTGGTCAAACCTTTAAACAGTTAGGACCAAAGCCAAAATCCCCTCTCGATTCGTTCCATGAACGAGAGGTCCACAAATTGAACGATCAAACCTTTAAACAGTTAGGATCGTCTCAAATTCCCATCTTGGTCAAACCTTTAAACAGTTAGGACCAAAGCCAAAATCCCCTCTCGATTCGTTCCATGAACGAGAGGTCCACAAATTGAACGATCAAACCTTTAAACAGTTAGGATCGTCTCAAATTCCCATCTTGGTCAAACCTTTAAACAGTTAGGACCAAAGCCAAAATCCCCTCTCGATTCGTTCCATGAACGAGAGGTCCACAAATTGAACGATCAAACCTTTAAACAGTTAGGATCGTCTCAAATTCCCATCTTGGTCAAACCTTTAAACAGTTAGGACCAAAGCCAAAATCCCCTCTCGATTCGTTCCATGAACGAGAGGTCCACAAATTGAACGATCAAACCTTTAAACAGTTAGGATCGTCTCAAATTCCCATCTTGGTCAAACCTTTAAACAGTTAGGACCAAAGCCAAAATCCCCTCTCGATTCGTTCCATGAACGAGAGGTCCACAAATTGAACGATCAAACCTTTAAACAGTTAGGATCGTCTCAAATTCCCATCTTGGTCAAACCTTTAAACAGTTAGGACCAAAGCCAAAATCCCCTCTCGATTCGTTCCATGAACGAGAGGTCCACAAATTGAACGATCAAACCTTTAAACAGTTAGGATCGTCTCAAATTCCCATCTTGGTCAAACCTTTAAACAGTTAGGACCAAAGCCAAAATCCCCTCTCGATTCGTTCCATGAACGAGAGGTCCACAAATTGAACGATCAAACCTTTAAACAGTTAGGATCGTCTCAAATTCCCATCTTGGTCAAACCTTTAAACAGTTAGGACCAAAGCCAAAATCCCCTCTCGATTCGTTCCATGAACGAGAGGTCCACAAATTGAACGATCAAACCTTTAAACAGTTAGGATCGTCTCAAATTCCCATCTTGGTCAAACCTTTAAACAGTTAGGACCAAAGCCAAAATCCCCTCTCGATTCGTTCCATGAACGAGAGGTCCACAAATTGAACGATCAAACCTTTAAACAGTTAGGATCGTCTCAAATTCCCATCTTGGTCAAACCTTTAAACAGTTAGGACCAAAGCCAAAATCCCCTCTCGATTCGTTCCATGAACGAGAGGTCCACAAATTGAACGATCAAACCTTTAAACAGTTAGGATCGTCTCAAATTCCCATCTTGGTCAAACCTTTAAACAGTTAGGACCAAAGCCAAAATCCCCTCTCGATTCGTTCCATGAACGAGAGGTCCACAAATTGAACGATCAAACCTTTAAACAGTTAGGATCGTCTCAAATTCCCATCTTGGTCAAACCTTTAAACAGTTAGGACCAAAGCCAAAATCCCCTCTCGATTCGTTCCATGAACGAGAGGTCCACAAATTGAACGATCAAACCTTTAAACAGTTAGGATCGTCTCAAATTCCCATCTTGGTCAAACCTTTAAACAGTTAGGACCAAAGCCAAAATCCCCTCTCGATTCGTTCCATGAACGAGAGGTCCACAAATTGAACGATCAAACCTTTAAACAGTTAGGATCGTCTCAAATTCCCATCTTGGTCAAACCTTTAAACAGTTAGGACCAAAGCCAAAATCCCCTCTCGATTCGTTCCATGAACGAGAGGTCCACAAATTGAACGATCAAACCTTTAAACAGTTAGGATCGTCTCAAATTCCCATCTTGGTCAAACCTTTAAACAGTTAGGACCAAAGCCAAAATCCCCTCTCGATTCGTTCCATGAACGAGAGGTCCACAAATTGAACGATCAAACCTTTAAACAGTTAGGATCGTCTCAAATTCCCATCTTGGTCAAACCTTTAAACAGTTAGGACCAAAGCCAAAATCCCCTCTCGATTCGTTCCATGAACGAGAGGTCCACAAATTGAACGATCAAACCTTTAAACAGTTAGGATCGTCTCAAATTCCCATCTTGGTCAAACCTTTAAACAGTTAGGACCAAAGCCAAAATCCCCTCTCGATTCGTTCCATGAACGAGAGGTCCACAAATTGAACGATCAAACCTTTAAACAGTTAGGATCGTCTCAAATTCCCATCTTGGTCAAACCTTTAAACAGTTAGGACCAAAGCCAAAATCCCCTCTCGATTCGTTCCATGAACGAGAGGTCCACAAATTGAACGATCAAACCTTTAAACAGTTAGGATCGTCTCAAATTCCCATCTTGGTCAAACCTTTAAACAGTTAGGACCAAAGCCAAAATCCCCTCTCGATTCGTTCCATGAACGAGAGGTCCACAAATTGAACGATCAAACCTTTAAACAGTTAGGATCGTCTCAAATTCCCATCTTGGTCAAACCTTTAAACAGTTAGGACCAAAGCCAAAATCCCCTCTCGATTCGTTCCATGAACGAGAGGTCCACAAATTGAACGATCAAACCTTTAAACAGTTAGGATCGTCTCAAATTCCCATCTTGGTCAAACCTTTAAACAGTTAGGACCAAAGCCAAAATCCCCTCTCGATTCGTTCCATGAACGAGAGGTCCACAAATTGAACGATCAAACCTTTAAACAGTTAGGATCGTCTCAAATTCCCATCTTGGTCAAACCTTTAAACAGTTAGGACCAAAGCCAAAATCCCCTCTCGATTCGTTCCATGAACGAGAGGTCCACAAATTGAACGATCAAACCTTTAAACAGTTAGGATCGTCTCAAATTCCCATCTTGGTCAAACCTTTAAACAGTTAGGACCAAAGCCAAAATCCCCTCTCGATTCGTTCCATGAACGAGAGGTCCACAAATTGAACGATCAAACCTTTAAACAGTTAGGATCGTCTCAAATTCCCATCTTGGTCAAACCTTTAAACAGTTAGGACCAAAGCCAAAATCCCCTCTCGATTCGTTCCATGAACGAGAGGTCCACAAATTGAACGATCAAACCTTTAAACAGTTAGGATCGTCTCAAATTCCCATCTTGGTCAAACCTTTAAACAGTTAGGACCAAAGCCAAAATCCCCTCTCGATTCGTTCCATGAACGAGAGGTCCACAAATTGAACGATCAAACCTTTAAACAGTTAGGATCGTCTCAAATTCCCATCTTGGTCAAACCTTTAAACAGTTAGGACCAAAGCCAAAATCCCCTCTCGATTCGTTCCATGAACGAGAGGTCCACAAATTGAACGATCAAACCTTTAAACAGTTAGGATCGTCTCAAATTCCCATCTTGGTCAAACCTTTAAACAGTTAGGACCAAAGCCAAAATCCCCTCTCGATTCGTTCCATGAACGAGAGGTCCACAAATTGAACGATCAAACCTTTAAACAGTTAGGATCGTCTCAAATTCCCATCTTGGTCAAACCTTTAAACAGTTAGGACCAAAGCCAAAATCCCCTCTCGATTCGTTCCATGAACGAGAGGTCCACAAATTGAACGATCAAACCTTTAAACAGTTAGGATCGTCTCAAATTCCCATCTTGGTCAAACCTTTAAACAGTTAGGACCAAAGCCAAAATCCCCTCTCGATTCGTTCCATGAACGAGAGGTCCACAAATTGAACGATCAAACCTTTAAACAGTTAGGATCGTCTCAAATTCCCATCTTGGTCAAACCTTTAAACAGTTAGGACCAAAGCCAAAATCCCCTCTCGATTCGTTCCATGAACGAGAGGTCCACAAATTGAACGATCAAACCTTTAAACAGTTAGGATCGTCTCAAATTCCCATCTTGGTCAAACCTTTAAACAGTTAGGACCAAAGCCAAAATCCCCTCTCGATTCGTTCCATGAACGAGAGGTCCACAAATTGAACGATCAAACCTTTAAACAGTTAGGATCGTCTCAAATTCCCATCTTGGTCAAACCTTTAAACAGTTAGGACCAAAGCCAAAATCCCCTCTCGATTCGTTCCATGAACGAGAGGTCCACAAATTGAACGATCAAACCTTTAAACAGTTAGGATCGTCTCAAATTCCCATCTTGGTCAAACCTTTAAACAGTTAGGACCAAAGCCAAAATCCCCTCTCGATTCGTTCCATGAACGAGAGGTCCACAAATTGAACGATCAAACCTTTAAACAGTTAGGATCGTCTCAAATTCCCATCTTGGTCAAACCTTTAAACAGTTAGGACCAAAGCCAAAATCCCCTCTCGATTCGTTCCATGAACGAGAGGTCCACAAATTGAACGATCAAACCTTTAAACAGTTAGGATCGTCTCAAATTCCCATCTTGGTCAAACCTTTAAACAGTTAGGACCAAAGCCAAAATCCCCTCTCGATTCGTTCCATGAACGAGAGGTCCACAAATTGAACGATCAAACCTTTAAACAGTTAGGATCGTCTCAAATTCCCATCTTGGTCAAACCTTTAAACAGTTAGGACCAAAGCCAAAATCCCCTCTCGATTCGTTCCATGAACGAGAGGTCCACAAATTGAACGATCAAACCTTTAAACAGTTAGGATCGTCTCAAATTCCCATCTTGGTCAAACCTTTAAACAGTTAGGACCAAAGCCAAAATCCCCTCTCGATTCGTTCCATGAACAAGAGGTCTACTCAAATTGAACGATCAAACCTTTAAACAGTTAGGATCGTCTCAAATTCCCATCTTGGTCAAACCTTTAAACAGTTAGGACCAAAGCCAAAATCCCCTCTTGATTCCTTCCATGAACAAGAGGCCCACCTTCGAGTTGCGCAATCAAATCTATAAAAGTTAGGATTGCTTCCAATCTCAATTGATCAAACCTTATTCAGATTCTCTGAATAGAAATCCCACTTCAAATTTCCTTTGTACCAGGAGATAGAATATAAAATTCTTCCTCTCCGATTTTGGGTTTATCTCTACCAACAAACAAGAGACCAGGAGATAGAATATAAAATTCTTCCTCTCCAATTTTGGGTTTATCTCTACCAACAAACAAGAGACCAGGAGATAGAATATAAAATTCTTCCTCTCCATCATCGGGTTCATCTCTACCAACAAAAAGAGACCATATTACTCCAATAGGTACACGAGTCTAAACTGTTTTCCTACCATCAACAGGAAGTTTCTGGAGAATATTACTCAAAATATTCTTAAGAATAACCTGGCTACCTCCCAACGGGTATATGAGGTTAAACTATTTCCCGAACACTCCAATAAGGTATATGAGTATAAACTATTCCTCCACCAGCTCTAAGTCAAGACTTCGACAACGGTCAAGCGATAAACGTGACACCGGAAAAATTTTGTCTATTCTACAAAGCACTGGATAGACCAAAAGATGAAGAGGTCAAGATTTGAAGCCATGCACGGGTCCTTCCGTACGATCTACTCAATCAAGTATTGAAGAGATTGCAAAGAAGGCCTGTCTTATCCAAAGTGCCCCAGACTCCTCTATAAAATAATACGTCTGGAACACTTTGGAGGGGGTATCTGTAGGCGTCAAAAAATGCTGAAAGATATCCAAACACAGCTCAAAAGGAAGTCATCCAAAAAATCAAAGAAAAGACAGCCTTTACTGTCTCGCCGTG
>NC_033800.1:238561-271372 GCF_001876935.1 Asparagus officinalis | reverse complement strand
TGTCTCGCAGCGAGACAGTATTTGCTGTCTCGCAGCGAGACAGTATTTGCTGTCTCGCCAACGAGACAGTGTTTGCTGTCTCGCCAGCGAGACAGCTTTGAGATGGTCAGAAACACCACCTTGAACAACTGCCACACACGTCCATTAACTGTTCAAGAACGTGGGAAATGTCGTGGGCGAGAATCACGTTGATAACTGCCAAAATAACAGAGTTGGAAACGTGGAAAGGCAGTTAAAATGAAAAATTGCCTGCGGTTACTGTTTCCGAGACAGTATTTACTGTCTCGCCACTGTCTCGCCCGCCGAGACAGCAAACACTGTCTCGGCAGCCGAGAAAGCAAATGCTGTCTCGCGATTTTGTTTTCTGCCAACTGTTCCTAGGGGCTATAAATACCCCCCGAAGGCCATTTTTGAGAGGGGCTGATCATTTTGAGCACTTCAGAGCAATCCAGAGCAGAAAGAGAGCAGAGTTCTTGAGCTTCTGGCAACTCCTTGATATTCAGGCTTTGACTTGATTTCAAGAAGAACGACTATCTTACTTTGATAAGATATCGTTTCAAGTTCTCACTTCGATAAACGAAGTCAGAATCATAAACCCCTCACGATTCGATCAGAATCTGTGATTTGGTGGTCCACGGGCTAACGCACCCCCGGCACAGGCAAAGATCCCACGCAAGCAGTGATCCAAACAACGATCCTGCGTTTGTTTCCCAAGAGTTGTAATTTTTATTTTGTTGTGTAAAAGAAGTCTTATAAAAAGGCTATTTCTTTTGAATTTATTGTAATCGACTGAAGATATAATGAATTCCATGACAAAACCAACTTTTGACGCAAACAAACACGCTGGGGGTCGTCGCCACCTCCAACATGACAAGGAGCTCAAGGCAGCTTCGCGCGCTAATTTGCGCATCGAAGTCCAAGAGCCCGCTGAGAATTCACGCCCAAAAAGGTATGTCTCGAGGCGCGTGACTCTTGAGAGCCCTAAGAAGGTAGTTCACCCTCAGAAGGAAACATTGTCATCTGATGACGATAATGTTATACCTGAGAAATCGTGCCGACACGCGATAGGTTACTCCGACCTTCAAACCGACGAGTTGTACTATCGTGATGGGAGCATGAGGAAAACCAGGAAGAGGAGTCCCCGAGGACCGGGAACTCAATGCCCCTGTTCCAAACTCATTCGGGCAGTATTGTCTGAGTGCAACTGCATCAAGGCGGTCCCCGAAAGAGTTTTGGTTTTTGAAAGGCTCAATACCAAAACGCTGAAACCAAGGCCTAGGCGTTTCCGACGAAGAAGAAGGATAGTTGAAGACGGAGAATTCCCGAGGGTCACCACCAATATGACCAGCAAAAGGACATCGACACGGGATAATCCCAAGTCAATTCCGGAAATACCCTCTGCAGTCTGGAGCCATTACACGAGGAACTTATGGTAGGGTTCGGACAAGACTACCTTCAGAAGATGAAGAGTCGGATGCCGGTTCGGCAGTTGCATCTAACGACACAGTATCCAGTGAAGGACAACCCCGCGAGTTATTTATGATAAGCGCGGAACAAGTGGCCAAGATGCTCGAAGAAGCCATGGCTAAACAACAGGAGGCCTTCAGATTCGAAATGCAGATGGCCATGCAAAACATAAGAGAAATGCATGACCAACAAATCCAGGCACTGACGAACCAGCAAGGCGAACCAAGCCGCCGTAACCAGGTCGTTCAGGAAGAGGAGCACACGGATACGGACGAGACTCATAATGCCAATAATCCTCCCGTCAATGCAGGGGGTGGTAATGAGAATGCTGATGAAGACTCAGGTGAAAACCTGAAGATTAAAAATCTCGAGAGCAAAAACAATACGTGGATTTCCGCTCAAGAAATGAAGAAGACGGGCATCCCTTGTCCATACCCTTGCAAGAAAGCTGGGGGTGGATAATTCGTGTAACGGGAAGTTCCCAAAAGAATGTTAATATTCTTAGGGATTACCCGATCAATATGAACAAAGTGATGAACACTAAATCTCTCACCGATCAGACTAATTGACGGTGGGACCACCAAATTCGATCAAGTTTAATCCAATCAAACTTACGCTATGTTCGTGCACTCAACACTTTCATAGTTAGAGTCCGGATATGATAAATCTTGATCTGTCACCTGGTCAAACCTTTCTACAGTTAGGACCACAACCAAAATCCCCCTCTCGATTCTTCCAATGAACGAGAGGTCCACAGATCGAGCGATCAAACCTTCCTACAGTTAGGATCGTGTCAAACCTCCCATTTAGTCAAACCTTCTTACAGTTAGGACCACAGTCAAAATCCCCTCTCGATTCCTCCAATGAACGAGAGGTCCACTTTCAAATCAAGTGATCAAACCTTCCTACAGTTAGGGTCAAAACCATAATTCACTCTCGATAAACGAGAAATTCACCTTTAGTTCGGTAATCAAACCTTCGGACAGTTAGGATTATCCGAATATTTCGATTCTCGGAATGGAGGTCCCACTCCTAGTTTCACCGTTCCGGATTCTGGGGGTGGAGATCCCACCTCGAGTCTCCTTTCCAGCTGAAGATAGAATATAAAATTCTTCTTCTTCAGTGTCGGGAGATAGAATATAAAATTCTCCCTTTCCCACACCAACCATTTTCCAAGAATTTAGGATTCATCATAGGAAGTTTATCCCGAATCCTAAGCAGGGATAAGTCTGCGCCTAACACGCGCTGCCGGTTTAGTCTTTTTCCGTAGAAAAAGACACCAGAGCTCAATTCTGGGGTATTCTATCCTGAAACCTAAGCAAGGATAAGTCTGCGCTTAACCCGCGCTGCCGGTTAGTTCCTAACCGTTAAAAAGAACACTCGTCCGCATATTCAACATCGCGGCAGGTTGTTATTAATAACACCAAAATCCATGCCTTACACGCATGGGGAATTTCATCCTGAATCCTAAGAAAGGATATGCCGACGCCTAACACGCGTCGCCGGTTTAGTCTTTCTCCATAGAAAAAGACACCAGAATACTAGTCTGGGGTATTTTATCCTGAAACCTAAGTAAGGATAAGTCAGCGTCTAATACACATTGTCAGGTAGCCTATTCCCGTAACAATGGCGAAGTCTATGTATTCAAAGTCGTAGCAAAGAGTCTAAGGGAGTTCATTCCGTTAGCACAACGTTACATGCGGAACGGATTTAGATAATCCACATGCTAGCCCGACTCAAACGGTAGTCGGTAAAGGCTAATCAAATCCGTTGAAGGCTAGGGGTTAGCCAAAAATCCTAAAGTCAACGCCTAACACGCGTCGCCGGGTAGCCTATTCCCGTAACAAATGGTAAAGTCTATGTATTCAACATCATAGCACAGAGTCTAAGGGAGTTCATTCCTTTAGTACAACGTCACATGCGGAACGGACTAAAACAATCCGCATGTAAGCCCGATTCAAACGGTAATCGGTAAGAGCACGTCAAATCCGTTGAGGGCTGAGGATTTGCCAAAAATCCTAAGTCAACGTCTCATACACGTTGCTGTTTAGTCTTTTCACAGGAGAAAGACGAAGTCTACGTATTCAATATCGTAGCATTAAAAGAGTTAACTCTTTTAGCTTAACGTCACATGCGGAACGGACTTAAACAATCCGCATGCTAGCCCGACTCAAACGGTAGTCGGTAAAGGCGCATCAAACCCGTTGATGGCTGAGGATTTGCCAAAAATCCTATAAATATGCGAGTCATTGACGCATCAACTTTATGAGTTGGTCTCGTGACCTGAGCAACATACGACGTTCAAAACCCTAAGGTCTACGCCAGACAACGCGTAACCTTAGGTCAACGCCAGTCAACGCGTTGCAAGCAAAAGGTCAACGTACGACGGTCAAAAAGGAATCGACTTCAAGTTCGAAATTCTGACAACGGTCAGACAATAAATGCAGCACCGGAACTCTTATAGACATTCGACAAAGCACCGAATAGCCTGAAGGATTGAAGGAATCAAGAACAGAAGCCATTCCAAAGTCCCGTTACACCGATTGAAGGTTGGGACAATCATATCCAAAGTATTCCAGACTCTTCTATAAAAGAACGAGACTGAAATACTTTGGAGGGGGTATCTGTAGGCGTATAAAATTGCTTATCGGTCCCTTAGCACAGCTCGGCACAAACCGACGAACCATCGGGCGACGTATCCAAACACGAGCGTCAGTCCACAACGCCAAAGCCAAGTGACACGCAACGAAGCGGATTAACGAGGCTGCGAAGCTGACGAACCGCACTCAAACAACGGAATGAATCCACTCGCGTATGGAATCAAGCTAACGGGTTGAGGAATCAACGAGTCATCCAACCAAGAGCGGACTCGGACGAATCACGATCGAATCAAGATCAGTTTCGGACTCGAACTCAAAAGCAGATTTACTGCCTAATCAGGATCCGGATTTACTGCCAAATCAGGTCAACGAGTCAAGTCCGGATAAATCAACCACAGAACCGGATCACGGATAGAACCGAAAAGCGGATACAACGACAAAACAACGAAACCCAACACCAAGGGGGGGCTCGGCCAAGGCCGAGCCACCCTGAGGTGGCTAGGCGTGTCGGCCACCTGTGCGCGGGCACAGTGAAGGTGGCCTATAAATAGGAGAGGTGGTTCATTTGTTCAAGGGTTGGATTTTTTGGAGAGGCGAAGCTCTGCTGGATTCAAGGCTAAGATCTAAAAAAGATTGAAGCTTTGGGACTTTGAGGACTTGCTCATCCAGATCCGGTGCTCGGTGATCGTCAACGCCAAATAAGGCAAGAGTTCGAGAGGATCGGATCTCAGATCTACGCAGGCTTACTCCGGATCAAAGCTTGGTCTTTGATCCCGAGAACTAAAGGCTACTATTTCCTTGGCGAAATAGTACCCTCGGCTATTATTTCCTTGGCGAAATAATACCCGTCATACTGCATAGATCAGATCGGATCTAGATCTCGCGGTGGTACACGGATAAACCCCGGCGCAGGCAAACAACCCACGCAAGCGAGCGACCGCAAAACAGGAGCTCGTGATTTGTTCGACAAACAAGGATAAAAAGTTGTAATCTTTCTTTTATTTTATTTGATTTTCATTGTAACCGGATCTTATAAAAAGACCGGATCTTTGTAATCGATAAACTATTACAAGAGATAGCAATGGAATTAGTGAAGAAAGCAACAATTTTTCCCGCGAACAAGCACATTAGCATTTACCAAATTCTGCAAGATGTCTTTGAAGACATAGCATTTTCTGATAGGATGTCCAAGGAATATGTGATAACGACAATAGTTAGGGTCATCCACCTTCCCCGCTTCATCCGGCTTCCTGACTTCAGGCAACTGTAGCTTGTTGTTCTTTCGAAGCAATTGGAATAAGGTATCTACATGCTCCTCTTTAAACGAATACTGCTTGGGCGCTCTTTGTTGATTTGGCGCCTTGCCTTGCTTAGTAGGCGGTGGTACTCGTGTGTAGGTTTCAGCTGCCAAAGTCTCTTTTCCCTTAGACCGCTGGGCGTTGTGCTGATTGCGTTGCTGCTACGGCTTGGGTTGTGGCACTTCTTCAGCTTTAACTTGCGCCACTATCTCTTCAGCTTGTTCTCCCTGTGAAACTAGTTGTCTCCAGGAGCGACACTCCGCTACTCCCATCTGAGCAAGGAGCTGGGTCTGCAAGTTATGCTTGCAAGTTTCAACCAAGGTTGATTGGGTCATACCTGACGGGCATCGCAGTGCCATGCTGCGGAATCTCTCAACGTAGGTCTTGATGGACTCTCCCCTCCTTTGCTTGGTGGCGAGAAGAGTCGGGACTGAGACCTCTGTGTCGTCCTCAAAGAACCTGGCCAAGAATAGCCTTTCCAGGTCTACCCATTTCTGGATAGATCCGGCAGGCAGTTTCATAAACCACTCAAAAGCGACATCCTTGAGGGCACCGATGAACAGCCGGGTCAAAATGGCGTCGTTCGCTACCACATCTCCAGTTTGGGATTTGAAGTAGTAAATGTGCTGATTCGGCGATCCTGTGTCATCGAACGGTTGCAAGGTAGGGGCCTTAAACTTCGGTGGGTAGGGAGCTGTATCCCACTCAGCAGGGTAAGGCCGCACTACTCCTTCGCGGAGCTCGCTTCTGTTGGCGATTGCGTTGAGGTGAGCCTCCAGTTCATCCATTTTAGCAGACTGAGGATGCAACTCTTTTTCCATCTCCTTCTCATTTTCAGAAGAAGATTCCAGGTTGTGAGTCTCACGATCCGAATGTTCGTGCGCCTTCAGCAAGGAGCTGGGCCAACATATCCTTTACTTGGAGAAGTGTCTCCTGTTGCGCTTGGAGCATGACGTGATGTTCGTCAACTCTCTTAGCTAAGTCTTCATGGTTCCATGTCGTGTAAGCAGAGACCTCACGTGCGACAACAGAACTTGAAGATTGAGATTCGGCAATTGCCGAATGTAATGTTCATCATCAGAAACGATCCCCTTGGCTAATCTTTGATAATTAACCGGACGGATAGCTCCTGTCTGAGTCCGAGTACGCCGATATACTCCTTCGAACTCGTCACAAATTTCCCGAACAGTCGGGGAATGACTTCTTTGTGACTCATCAGAATCGGTATGCGAGGTTTTCCCTCGGCCAATCATATTGATAGTGACCTGAGGGTATTCCGCTTCAGCTGTCTTCTTTCTGTATCGGCGTTGTCGCTTGGCAAGTCTAACAATGTTCGTCAACCTGTCGAATATGGACTGCCGAGGTACGGATGCGCAACAATGGCATTCTAAAAGGACTGCCGAGATAAGCCTCTCACATTGGCATGAGTGAGCTGCTTGTACTGTTGGTTTTCCTCTTGACAATAATTCTCGCAAATTAGGAACTTGGGAGGAAACTTTCCCCGGGTGTGGAGGCAGAGATGGAACCCCCTGCCCTTGGGTGGGTGAGATTGGTTCTTGTCGAACGTGGATTTTGAACCCATGCTGACTTTTCTGAACCTGGCGAACCTCTTGAAGATCACGTTCTTGAAGAACAGCGCTAGGGTCGCGTTCTTGAAGAATAACGCGAGGGTCGCGTTGGGCTTTGTAAACATTAGGCCAAGGCCTACGTTTAAATGATGAAACAGACCTCTGAGGGTCATGTTTTGGTTGAACGCGCCCCTGATGGTTGCGTTTGGTTGGTGAAACAGACTCTTGAGAGTCATGTTCTGTTTGAACGCGCACCTGAGGGCCGCGTTTAGTTTTGGTAGCTTCCTTCTGAGGGCGGCGTTTTGAAGGGACAACACACCATTCAGGGTCGCGTTTCAGCTATATCAGCCGAGGTTCGTAGTCGGGCTCATTGCCGCGAAGCGAACGTTCTGTTTTGGGAACGCTATGCTCGGGTAAAATTTCAGAAACGCGATCTTCGCGTTGGGCCAACATTCGGCTTTCACGCAGGTGTGCTCGTCGTATGGATCTTCTCCGTCTGCGAGCGGTGTTTTTCTTGACTTGTTTCAAAGCCTTAGCAGCAGTGTCGTTGACGTTTATGGATCTCGTCTCCTCTATAGGCCGTTTATGGCCTGAAGCACGTCGTGCTGACGCGTATGTGGGATCTTCAACCAGCAGAACCAGTTTAAGTTCCTGGCCGAAGGAGAAGGCTTTCTTCGGCGTTTCAACAACAGAGTTGATCTCCTTGGAGATCTTGCGGACATCGCGCTTAGCCTTGGGGCTAAGCGATCCAGAGGATAAGGCTTCCTCATATTTTGCTTGATCAAACTCCACGACGAGAGTTTCCACAGTCGTTCCCATGAGGTGGACGTCGGACTGCGCCACCACTTCTTCATCGGAAAAGCTAGTCCCCAGCAGAGTCGTCATCTTTTGTTTGTTGGAAAAAATTGCAATAAAAAGAATAAAAGAAACTTGACTTGTATTTCTTCGATCCCGGTTACAATTTGATTACAAAAGAGAAGAGAACGAATTTGGTTCTCTCCTTTGTTTAAAACTGGGTTCTTCTCGGTAGCGATGGAATGCCTCCTTCGATTGTTCGCGTCGAATTTGCTCTCCGTTGATGATCCGACCGTCTTTTATCTCGTGGGAGCAATGAACTTCTGTGGAAAGTTTTAATGGGTAACTCTTTAATGAGTTTAAGAACTCTGAACGAGTTAGAACTCTGTGAATAGAGTTGTTAGAACCGAAGATTCGGTTAATGACCAAGCAGATATTCTGTTGTTGAAGAATCCCTTCAGATTTGATCTTCTAAACTCGATTCAAAAATCCTATCTCCAAGGATTTCGTCTCTCCTGCCTCTCTGTGCGGTTGAGATCCTGAAGAACTTCCAAACCCGTGCGGTTTAGATGCTGAAAATCCAACCTGCTGCCTCTCCGTTCCCAAAAAGCCAGCCCTTAACTCAGTTGAGTTTGTTGAGATTTTATAGGTGGATAAGAGGTTGTAACTGCCCTCTAAATCTGTTCCTAAGTGGGCGTGATTTCCTCAGATTGTGGGGAAAATAGTTCTGAAACCGTTCGACTCATGTTTGAACGAGTCAAACGCCCAATCTGGCGTTCAGAACCCCAACTTCGCGTCTTAAAATTGAGACACGAGGTTGGGTGTTGACTGAACATCAATGAACGCAAGGGTCGCTCGTGTTTTGTTTGTTGCAGCTTGGAAACGCTGGGGTCGGGTGTTGGTTGAACCTCAAGAACGCGAGGGTCGTTCGTTTTTGATTTGTTGTAGCTTGGAAACGCGGGGGTCGCCTGCACTTCCAGAATTATAACGCGGGGATGACTTCCGCGTTTTAAAAGGGGTTAGTTGATCTGTAACCTCTTCTACAGAGCGTTGCAAGGACCATTGTTCAGTAATCCTAGCTTTAGCTGTTGTGGAGTGTGAAAGTCGTCAGATTGTAACTTTCACTATAGATTGTGAAAACTACTAAATAGAGTTTTCATCAGTTGTCGGAAGTGTCGTTGAATTGTAACTCCTCTCGATCTATGTGAAAAGTCATCCGTTTGCAGCTTTCGTTTGTTGACATGAAAGCTATTTGATTGTAGCTTTCATTGTTGGAACTTGATGGGGATCAATTATCCATTGTGATATTTAGATGAATATTTTCCCACAGCTCTCTACCAAGCAACTCACCAACTAAGTCCAACCTTTTATTTCTGAAATCATTACACTGCTCATCAGCATCTCTAATAGTTGCTAATATAATATTAGTCATGTTGTTGTCGCAGCCATCAAGATCAATCATCTCAAACATGAGGTCGTGTTTGTAGCGATTATAATGCCGCGAATGCAATGATTTAGAAATCTCTTCTGTTTTGATTGTAAGGATGAATTCTGCTTCTTGATTTGAAGGAACCATTGTCTTGTAATCCCGTGGGGATCAGCTATCCATTGTGATTTTTAGACAGCCTACATGTGTCACAGTAGTTTCCAAGCAATGTTCTACCTGATACATTTGGTATTCTAGATGTTCATTTGTTTGGCATGTTTAAATTTTATATGTCTACTTCATGCCAATCCCTTTGTTGACATCATTGAACCAGGTCATGTGCAATATGGGTCAAACATGTACAATTGAATTCATGTCATTGAACCAGGTCATGTACATTTGGTTATACAAGTCATTGCACCAGTTTATTTATTCGTGCACAATCAACAACACACATTAGGAGTTCAATATACCAATCTGTCAAAATACAGTGCTTTATTCACATCACAACCACTTTCACATTACAACCATCTTCACATTACAACATACAGAATTAAACAGAGTGTAAACATTCCTAATAACAATATAACTTAATAATCCTTTTTTCTTTTGCAATCTTTTCGCGCAATTCTAATCTTTTTTTCATCATTTTCTGCACTTCTTCCAAACAAGAAGCAGCCTCATGTTGAGACAATTCGACATCCTCTTTAAGCTTGTAAATGTCCTCATTGCATCCTCTTAGCTGATTTTCACACCTTTGAAGTAACTCCTCCTTCAACAGCAACGTATTCCTCAAATCATTGATCTCCTCTTTTAGAAGCGGAAACAATTGACAGCCAACACTACACATTGGTTTGTCAATCCATTCCCAAATACCACAACCACCAGCCTATCGTTACTCAAAAATCAAAGGAGACCATGATCAAGTGAGATGCGCAAAAAATTACAACTTCCAAGTAAAAACTGCAGTTGATTACTGCAACAAATGAGAAAGTAAATTTAACTTACATGCTGATTGCGGCATTTGTAGAACTTCCGTCCTGGATTTTCATCAGTCATAGAAGTAAAATACTCGCAATCCAAACAACAATTACAAACCTTCACCCCAGATTGCTTTGCTAGATCATTCTACTGTCGTATAGCTTTTATTCCATTGAACCCTTGCCTGCTTCTTCCCATGCTCGTGCTTGACACTGATCTTGAGCGACAACTTGAAGATAAAGAATCCATCACTAATTTAACTCCCACTGAACCTAACCCTAACCCTAGGAGGTAGAAGAAGATGGAGTAAGAAGGAGGAAGAAGAAGATAGAAGCCCTAATCGGAGATATAAACCCCCATTTTGTCGAAATTTATTCATCCCAACAACCCGCCACGCTGGAGTCCACGTCAAGGCCACGTCGGAGTCACGTGAGCTATCGCGTGAGAATAATGGCCGGAAAATTGACTCCGGCCAAACTTAAGGCCTATATGGCGCCAGAGTTGAAATTTTATACCAATCTGATAAAATAAAAAGATTATATACCAATATGTCCCCAAGCCTCTAGAAAATATACCGATTTGGCCATTTTGCCTATTATTATCTTATGCCTCAACAAATCAATTGAGCGAATACACCTGAGTAACCAAGCAAACGCATGTGCTTGTTTATCTAAATCTAATATCTCCCCTGCCAGCAGCTCGAGTTATGTTCTTACTCGTCAAATGCTATCGATCTAATCTTTTTTCAGATTAGGACTAAAACTCTGTAACACTTCTCTGAACAATACGGATCTATATATTAGTCCACATGCACTCTTATATGCATCTGTTTTGCCGTGTGATTATCTCATAGAAAAAGCAAAAGAATGTAATTATGTGGAGCTCTGTTATATATTTATTTAGCAATAATCAAAACAGGATGTCTAAGAAATTCATTAACTTAGGAAAATAAATTCAGAATATATGCATGAAAAGAATGAAAAAAGAAAAATTGCAGTGAGAGAAGACAGAGAAAAATAGTTAGAAAGCCGCAAGGAAAGCTACAATATATCATGACATAACAACATGAGGTGAGCATCCTGCTAAGTTATTAGCGAATAACTTAATTCAATAGCCACCCAAGCCCAATGCTGATGTAAAACACACGACAAACATATTTATGTGGAAGCGGGACAAACACAAGGCCAAACGTGGACCTGGTCGAGAAAAATAACTTGCCGCGAAGAACATGTCGTATCTTTCAAACCGTAAGTCGGAATTGGACGAATTATATATGAAAATTGCGTATTTTTTTTAGGACGGGGCTAACCAAATCAACTAAAGTTTAGTTTGTCGCCGTCCGTTTCACCAAATTCCCTCCAAATTGAGAGATATCAGCGTTTTTGTCAGTTTTTTCTATTTTTGGTAATGTTTTAGGAGTCTGTTTTGATTAGGAAGCAAATTCGGTTTGATCCCAAATTTGATCGACGGAGACCCTTCCATTAGTTTAACCTGGGTTCTTCTTGATGTCAATAAGAGTTCAGATCCTTGTATCCCGTTGACGATCTGAACATGTTGCTTCGTGGAACAAGGTTGATTCCTCTTTGTTGGACGTTGAGGAGAAGAACTTACGAGGCAAGTGTAAGGACTCTTGACGAGTTAAAGGACTCAGAACAAGTTTAAAACTCTTTGAAAGAGTTAATTAATCCAACCAAAATCGGTTTACAAGACAATATCAAAGCTCCGAAGCTCCAAGCTCTCTGTTGCCGATGAAGATGATCTCCAAGAGCCTCCAAATCTGAAGATATCCAAAAGAGATCCCGAACTCAATTGAGTTTCTGGTATTTATAGGGGATTAAGGGGTGTAACCGCCCCCTTAATTCGCTTCTAAGTGTGGGAGTGATCCACTCAAATCGTGAAAAATAGTTTTAAAACCGTTCAACTCTTGTTTGAATGAGTCAAACGCAAAATCCGCATTCTGGCGTGAACTCTGCATTCTGGGATTGGAACGTAGAGTTGAGCACGTAGAGTTAAGCTCCGTACTAGCGGCTATAAACGCAGTGGTGAGCCCTGCGTTCTGAGCTTAGAATGCAGTGGTGAGCCCTGCGTTTTGAATCTAAAACGCAGCCACGACCTCTGCATTTTGAATCTAAAACGCGAGCTTGACCTCTACGTTTTGAATCTGAAACGCAGGCACGACCTCTGCGTTTTGAATCTGAAACGCGAGCATGACCTCTGCGTTTTGAATCTGAAACGTAGCCACGACCTCTGTGTTTTGAATTTGAAACGCGGGCATGAGCTCTGCGTTTTGAATCTGAAACGCGGGCATGACCTCTGCGTTTTGAATCTGAAACGCGGGCACGACCTCTGCGTTTTGATTTGAATAGACCGTTAATTTGTAGTCTCTTTTGGTAGAGTATTGTAAAGATCGTCATCTTGTAACCTTCGTCTTGACTCCTTGAAAATATGAGAGTCGTCAGATTGTAACTCCCGATGTTGATTGTGAAGGCTGTTGAATTAGAGCTTTCATCGGTTATTGTGAAGATCATCAGATTATAACCTTTATCGATCTACGTGAAAGTTTTTAAATTGTAGCCTTCTGGAAGCCGTCAAATCGTAACTTTTATCATTGGTGTTTGATGAGGATCAGCTATATACAATAATTTTTAGACAGCCTACAGAGACGCGCTAGGTCCGGTTGTCCTTAGCGATCCAGAGATGGGGGACTTGGAAAGGATCCACTCCTATGCCGGGTCACGGGAAATGGATGATCTATTTGATGATAGTAGTCCATTACACTTTTTAATATTTTAAATTTGACCCACCAAATCATTGAAATGCTAGCTTTCCTGTTCCTATACTTTGTCACAGCTACTCTTGATTGGAGGGATTATTAGCAATTTCAATGATATAAGGGACTAAGTTTAAAAGTTATGGACTCATTCTTGTATAAAAATATAGGGACACAATAGTAATTTCAGTACTTTGAGACTAATTTTAAAACATAATATACGTGTAGAAGTATTCTTTAGCTAATATATGTATTGCTTTGTCCATATCATCTTCAACCAGTAAGCAAGAGATATTGTGCAAAAGGTAACCTATCATACACCAGACCCACTGTTTCATGACTTGTGAAATTAATAGATAAGCAACTTATGTGTCTTCATGAGTGTTGTAATTTATTATAGTAATACCTCTTTTTTGAACTTCATATAAACATAATATACGTGTAGAAGTATTCTTTAGCTAATATATGTATTGCTTTGTCCATATCATCTTCAACCAGCAAGCAAGAGATATTGTGCGAAACGTAACCTATCATACACCAGACCCACTGTTTCATGACTTGTGAAAATAATAGATTAGCAACTTAAGTGTCTTCATGAGTGTTGTAATTTATTATAGTAATATCTCTTTTTTGAACTTCATATAATTATATTTTGTAAATTCTGAATAGTGGATAAAGCCGTCATATGTGAGATATCTGAGAATTGGAGATTTGAATAGTGGATATCAGCGTTTTAATCGGTTTTTTAACTATTTTAGGTAATGTTTTAGGATACTGTTTTGATTAGGAAATAAATCCAATTTGATTCTAAATTTGACCGATTTGTTTACTTAATTATAGGGAGTCTTTTAAGTACGTATAGTTTTGTTATTCTATTTTTCAATAAAACTTGGGTCCGCAGTCTAGTTTGTTTTCTATTTAAGCATAGGATTGCAAGCCCTATAGGTATAACTTCTCTTCAATAAAACTCTCTTTTATATTACTTCTTGGATTCGAGGTTGTCTCTTTGTGAATTCGAATCCTGTTCTTTGTGGATTGAGAGAACGCTCAGCGGATTCGGAGGTTTCTTGCTTTGTTGAGCAGATTCCAAGGTGCTGCGCTATGTTTCATTCCTAAAAATCATGAGGTTTGACTCAGATTATGATGTTACACCTTGTACATATGTTGCATCGATAGTTTTTTTTTATTCTTTTTTTTGGGTGATAATTAAGGGTGAATGCACAGGGCGAATTCAATTAAAACAAGTTTCAATCAAGATTTCAATCCCATAATGCATGGTTTAGTGACAAGGAGATGTGCTTCGACGGTGCAACAGGATGTTGGAAAATGAGACCCGCTGAGGCATGAGCTTAGGTGACAGAGTTGGAAGAAAGTTGGGAAAAATGTTTCAAGAACAAATCCAAACTTTATGGAGAAGCACATCACAATTGAAGACTGAAATGGTCCGGAAAATGGAAACAAACTTTTAACTGCAGAAGCGGTTTCCAATATTATTACCATTAATACTAATTTACATTTTAGTACAAATCAAACAATTGCGTCAAAATCAACCCAGTCTACTCACAAGCTGCATATACTGATTCACCCGTAATATACATATTCCTAGCGTATCAACCGTAGGTTATTGCATGCTGCGAACCAAACATCCTTTCAGCTAACCACTGGCAAGGACTAAGCATCTGCGCTCTCTTCTTCCGCCAGTACCAAATAGCTGCATTGTACTGCTCGTTGCGTATAATCCTGGTGGCTGCTCTCCAGTCGTATTTCTCCATCTCCTCTCTTGCAGCCTTTCCCATGGCTTCCCTGAATTCCTGGTTCGTCAATAGATGCTGAATTTTGCTCAAGCAGTCATTGAGATCTCCGGGAGTGAACATGAAGCTGGTTTTGCCCTCCTGCTCTGCTGGAATGATGTCAAGAACCCCCCCTGCACGAGCACAGCCACAACGGGAACTCCAGATGACATGGACTCCAGAACGACTTGACCGAGGGTCTCTGATTCTGAGGGCATCACAAATATGTCACCACTCGCATAGGCTTGAGAAAGTTCCTCCCCTTGCAGCATCCCTGTGAATACTGCAGGCATGCCTGAAAACATTTTCTCGAGGTCGCTCCTACCAGAACAGAAGAAACGAATGTCAGTCAAATGATCATGTTAGCACTTCTGAGGTAATATTGGACAAGATATGCAGCCTGTAAAGATCAATGAATGAAAACAGGGAAGATGCGGAATGATGAGGGTGTGTATATTATTGGTGCGATATGTTCATTAATTTGGAGCTGAATACAAAATGTTGAGGGAGGTATCATAAATATGGAATCTCCTTTATCCTACAACAAGATAGATAGAAGCTCTTTAGTGTGTTACTTTCCATAAAATCAAAATTATCCTTGTCATTTATGTAGGTAATGGCATCCTGTATATGGCTATTGAATTTTTTTTTTCACTGCCACGTCTATTTTTCCTTATTATCACTTGAATGCCTATACATAAAAAACGTAATCAGTAAATACCAAAACATGTCCATATAAATTACCTATATGGTCCATCGCCTATGAATGCAATCCTTACTCCTGGCAGCCTATCCATAACCCTGCACAAAGGTACAAGCAGTTGTTAAAAAAGTGCAGGTGAGGAAAGCAAACACATGCAATAGAGAATCACATGAACCAGAAACAAGAGAGATACATGAAATAGACAGATGCATGAAACAAAGAGGACAAATTCTTGTCTAACAAAAACATGATAATATGCCAGTATGCAGAGTTTCAGCACTAGTAACTCACTGTTTTAGGAAATCCAAGCTCTTTTCTACTCCCAAACGGCCCACATGAATTATCAGTGGTTTTTCTGGTTCTCCATTACTGAACATACAGGAACAACAATTTTAGCCAAAATCTAAGCCATATAAATGTATGTGTTTTTTGTTTGTGTGGGTGTGAAGGTGTGTGTGTGTGTGTCCGTGTGTATGTCAGGAGTAGGGTACCTTAGCCTCAATCGCATTTCGTAGTTGCAAAATCGGGGGTGGAAGCTCTCAGAATCAACACCCTTGTTCCAAAGCCGAATCCTATTTGCTGAAGAAACAAAAGCGAACAATAAGCAAAATATACAAGTGAAACATGAAAGCCGCAAAAAACAGATAATGACCAATCTTACCCGTTGTCACATCAGCGGCTTGAAGATCCCTGCTGATAGCAGCTGAAGGCACCAGTGTAAGATCAGCAGCTCCGTGCAGGAATTCTTAAAAAGCCCACAAAGATGTCAGTAGCATATCCATATAAGTTGAAGAAAGATTAATAATACGAAGATTTCTTACTTATGACCATCCACATGGGTTTCACCAGCCAACTGAAGGTGTATCTGGGAATGTATCTGTTGCGACAGCAGTGAAATCAGTTTCGCAGCTAATTCTATGCCCGTAATAGAATCAGGTCAGGATAAGCCAACAAGATTTGGAATTCACATACGTCCATCAAAAGTTTTGTGTGCACATGTTCACCTATGCCTGCGTGAAGGGTTGGGGGGGGGGGGGGGGGGGATTTAATATCCACACTAACTTGAGTATCAATGACTCGATCCAAGTTATGGCTATTCAACATAGTTTATAAGTGAGAGAGGGCATATGGAGTTTTTTCTGCCTACCAGGTGAGAAAAACTAGAATAAGAGGAACATAAACTTCACAGATAGAAAGCAAGGTAGAACCTGTGTTTAATTACAAGTCTAGCATTGTAGTTAGAACATGTGTTTAATTACAAGTCTAGCATCGCGGTTACAATGAGTGGTTTGTCAAGGATGAAATTTATAAAATAAAAAAGAAATTTATAAAACAAACAAGCTGCATATTGACTCACATTGGAACATGGGTATGATATGACATTACTATTGGGACGCTAAGCATTTTGGCAATAGCAAGAGCACCAAACACCTGAAACATTTTACAAAAAGTTAAGAGTCAATCATGCAGGGGGGAAAAAACCTGAGTCAGACTTATTGCTAGATCTTTAGGAAGAGAATTACCATGATTCCTGGTGAAGAAGCATGGATTATATCCGGTTTAAATTTTGCCACCTCTGCAATTATTCGCGGGCTAAGAGCTAGTGAAAGTGGCACCTTTTGATACCATGGACAGGGAAAGCTGGAAATAAAAAAACATTAAAAAATAACATCAGTAAAATGTATTCAGTCCATATTTGAGGATTATAATTTTATACTCCAAAATATTCCCTGCAGTGCCAGAGTGTCCTTTTTATGGGTCGAAACCTTTCTTTCTATAGAAATATTCTTTTAAATCCTCTTTTAAGCTCTGTATATTATTGTAATTCATCTAACTAATTAATGACGCTCCTGGCAGTCTTGCCTCAGTTTCCCTAAACGGGAAGGAAAAAAAAATCCACTTCTACATGCACCTGCGTAAGAAAATTTGAATCCGTGTTGTTAAATACTATTTTGAAGTCTAAAATTATAGTTTCATACTCTAACAGTCTGGAGTTCTCAACGTTTTCTGGCACATATTCGGGTGGAGCTTATCACTCAGTGGTTATATAGAAGAGACGATTATCTACGTGTTGGGATTCCGAGGGCAAACACAAATGGTGAGAGAGAAGGCCAAACACAATCAAAATAACGGCACGAACACAAACAAACCAATTTAACGTGGTTCGGCAAGTTGCCTACGTCCCCGGGGCAAGAAGGAGATGGATTTTCACTAATAGAGAAGAAGCGTACAAATAGAGATTACAAATTCACTCAAAATCTCTCAAACAAACCTCTCAAATCTCTCAAACAAAACCTAACCAAATTGCTTAGGAAACTCTCTTTTCTGTACACAAAACAAACCACTTTTCAACTCCCAAAAACCCTAAAATCGTGTTTGTATCTATACCAAACACAAATCCCAATCAGAACATGAAACTGCAATCAGGCCCAAACCCGACCAGTGGTCGACTGCCGAAACCGTCACGGTCGACCGAACAGAAAGACAGGAACCAAAATCGATTACAGGGTTTTGGCGGTCGACTGCGGCGGTCGACCGGTCAGAGCTCCAGAACATATCCATGTATCGTGCATGTTTGCGGTCGACCGCGCCAAAGCTCGCGGTCGACCGTCAAGCACCCAAATGGCTGTATGCTTCAAATTTCCTGAACTTTAGCAATATTTTCGCCGTTTCTACACTACGGATGAGTAAATTCTGGATAAGATTACATAAAAAGCTCGATATATCTAAAAATTACTCCATTAGATTTAATTAATTGTCAGGTGTGGAACATCCTTTTTCCTTTTCATTATTCTAGGAGACGTGAGACATCAAATTGTTTTGAGGAAAATATACATAATACCCGAAACTAAAATTTAAAAATAAGAGAAACACGCAATTCCATAGACAAGATGAAGCGAAAAAAAATTAACGAGGATGTTAAACCACGGAGCTAGGCTGGCTTACCTCCAGGAACCAATTACCTTAGCGCCATAGAACTCCTCAGGCACTCCTTCATGGTTCGTCACAACTATGACCTGTAATATATACAGTAGCCGATTAGGCGGGGGGGAAAAAATGTTACGGGCAGCAATCATTTCTGAAGCAAATCAAAGCGTCACGCTAATTATTTATATAAAAAAAAAAGAAGAAGGATAATTAATTAGTGCAACTACGTACCTCATCTCCCATTTCACGTAGGTTCTTGATGAAATTCTGAAACCGGTTTTTGTAGCCAGAGACGTAGCTGCAGATATATAAGAGAAGAGGAG
Source organism: Asparagus officinalis (assembly GCF_001876935.1). Lineage (NCBI taxonomy): Eukaryota > Viridiplantae > Streptophyta > Magnoliopsida > Asparagales > Asparagaceae > Asparagus > Asparagus officinalis. The sequence goes on along the minus strand of NC_033800.1, from coordinate 252,723 downwards.
AGTAAATTAATGATGTTTATATATAGCTTGTTTTGATGACAAGAATTAACAGGGTAGGAGGTAGAGATGAAAAGACGAGACGGGGGCCAGCAGGCGCTCACGCGAAGGGGGAGGGCTCGACAAACAGAGCAATCCTGCGAGGCTTTGTCACGGACTCTGCGTCCAACAGGAGGGGAGGCGCCGCCTCTTCCTCCTCTTGATCTTTGACGACCTGATCTTCCGTCCTCATTCCCATTGTATCTCTCTCTCTCTGGCTGGTCGGTAGAAGACCGACGAGGAAGAAGAAGAAGAAGAAGAGAAGAACTACGGGGGAGAGGGGAAGGCCACGCTCGATCAGTAACAGATGACTTAACGAGGGAGGGATGAACTTTTTATAAAGAGGGAAGCGTGGGAATTTTGGAATCTAATCAGGTAGGACGAGCTACGTACGGGAGAGCCCGGAGAGGATTTTGGCCAAGGTATATTCTTTATTCTCATGCAAGATGATGGAATAACATCGCGGCATATGCCCCGGTTGATTTATAGATACGCCCACCTCCCTCTTTAATTTTAAATTTTTTGTCGGCTTTTCATATATAATTTTAGTAACAACCTGATGACGATCATCTTCCTCTTCCCAAATTGAGTACCCATCGCCGCTGTTCCGTTTTGCCCAAGTACAAGTCATTAATTAACTGCGAAAAACGGCCAAAGTACCGTGGAAGCATTCGATTAGGCAATCCAATAAGGTAAAGCATGCGTCTTTAATTTATAAAAAAAAAAAAAAAGCGTAATAGCTGCTTTTCCTCTGAGGCCCAGGCCCAGGCCCAATGCTGACAGATTCCCTTTTCATGAAAAAGAAGCAGAGTTGCCAATTTTTCGGTGCTTTTCCCGGGCCCCTCGAATCTAATTTAATTTCTCCTCTTTATTCCGGATAAACTAATAAGTATAACTTTCACAGCTCTCAAAACCTGGAACAATTAATGTTTTGATCAGTCCAACTGATCCTCTTTTCTAGGAAACAGATCTAGAATTCAGCTTTCCAATTTTTCCTTTAGGCTGCGTTTGGGAACTTGGATTTGGGCTTTGATTTAAAATCCAGGGTATTTCAAATCCAAATCTTTAGTTTGGATTTTGATTTGAGCTAAGATTTTGAATCAATTGATTTAACAAAAAGGAATTTAGAAGCCCAAAACAAGTGATTTCAAATTCCACCCCACCTCCTGTCATTTATCAAATCCCAACCCGATCCTCTCTTTCTCATTTTTTTTGCCACTTGAAAGTGTGAATTTTCGATTCTTTTATGTCATCCTCGGTGTTGGTTGAAGTATTTAGCTGTCTGTGTCAAAAGGTTTGGATTTTTGATGACGCTGGTTGTAAATTGATGGGAGCTTGATCAGCCTGCAATTGGAGTCGGAGCTGGGCTTCTTGTGTGCTATTAGGATTGTTTCTGTTGGTTTGTAGGATATATATTTAGATCAATATATATAGATAAAATGTTGAGGATGAGTTGATCCTGCTTTAGGAACTACTTCTTCAACTATTAATTTTTATTTGACTTGGTCTTGTGAAATCGGAGAAGGAATTTGGGTGTTGCGAGGTGCTTATGTGTGATAATGATTATTTCTATCTGTTGTAGACTTTCTAAAGAAATATATGGGTAATAATGAAGAACTAATCTTCCTTTTGAACTACTTTGGAGTATAATTTGTTAAAGAACCCAACCAATGGTTTCCCCACCTACTTATCATGATTGGATGATAGGGTCTCCCCATCCACTTATCTTTTGAAAGTTTTTGAGTACTTAGAATTCAGGTTTTCAATGAAATGGGAGCAAATTTTTTTTAAAACATTGGAACTCTAGAGTTCATCATTTTCGTAACAATAGCATATAGTTACTGATTCATGGTCTGATAAAAGAAGATTTTTAAGATACCAAAACTTTTAGATTGTTCAGAGTATTCAGAGATAATGCAATAGGTTGTTGAAGATTTTGTCAAAATGTAGGAAACCCTGTTCTCCATGTTCTGATCACAATATGAATTGGACGGGAATATTGTTTTTGGTTTGTGGTGCTTATGCAGAGATAGAGTCTTGATGATTACCATTTATCATTGGGAACATGCCGTTATCGTCACGATCGCATAAATCTTGTGATGTTTTAGGAACTGTCTTCTTGTGATGTTTTATATCTTGAGAAAATGAGAAAATTTGTGACCTTTTTCTCTAAATTATTATCTCCTTTTAAGTAACTAATTAGCTTCCGTCAAGTTGAAAAGAGCAGTCTATGTTCTTTATAGGGTATTACAGACGATAACCTACAATTTTTCTTGGTTTTACTAGAAATCTGTGCATGTCTTCTGTGGCTATACCATCTAGTTGAGAAGAGTGAGTCTATGTCCTTTATAGAGTATTACAGATGAAAACCTACAAGTTTTCCTGGGTTTACTAGAAATATGTGCCTGTCTTGCCATGGATACACCTATGAAATGTGGATCTATAAACTTCTTTATACAAGAACTTGGTTACAGCTTAAAGCCTTACTGATGTTTGACTAAGGCAGATGTTTGTATCCACATCACTTAGCATGTAGGATCTGAAGTGCACTTTATTATTCATAAAAACAAGCTTCGTGATTTTGATCCTGCATCTACCACTATTTTGGAGGATACAAAACTGTAATGAGCCTGCACAATCTTTTGGTATTGTAAATGTCTCTGTTCAGTTAGAACCCATATTGATGCTCTTCAAAGTTCACTTCTTTCTTCTGTTGCCTTTAGATGTTTCCGTTTCTTGACCTTTATCTAATGTTCAGATCTGCTAGTGAACTTGGAGTATGGGTGCATTTTGCTGCTGCCCATGTGGGGAGGATTTTGAAGAATATGCTCATCCAAGCAGTTCGATTTATAGACACTGCATATGTCTCAGATACTTCTTTCATCAGCTGTTTAGTGGGGTAACTACTTTCATTTGTCTATATGCAATTTAAACTTCTTGTCAGTTTGATCATTAAGATCCAGTTGTTTTGATCTAAACCATCTTCTGTTTTAAGTTTATGCAAACAAATAAAAATATGGCGATGCGCATGTGTGGGTGATGAGTGTGTGTGGGTGGGTGATGGGTGTTCATTCTTGCGTGAATACATTTTCATACAATCAATAAAATAATTTTGAAACTGGTATATGAATCCTGTCCAATGAAGTTGAAAATTTCCATTATTATGCTTGCTTTCTTTATAAAGCTCTACACATAAAAATGCTGTGATTTAGCTATTACCTAATTGTAGAGTTATTTTACTGCAGTATCTGAATGCTTCTTTAACTAGCTGGACAATTTAGGTATACTTGTCATTCAGGAACACTAGTGCTTTTTGTGGTTGTGGTATGTATTAGGTATACTTGTCATTTGTTCAGATATAGCTGTCACTGCATCTAAATTTTCTTCTCCCCTTGACTCATAACCACCCCCACATTGATGAATAGGCTTCATGTAGCCTTAAAAATTATTGATGTGCTCATTTTCTTTGCTAGTAAGGTAACTAGGTTTTGATCTCGAGAGGTTAGTGGGTGGTTGATATAGTGCTTGGGTGCCATTTTGCATCCAGGAGTCTCATATTCATTGTGTGTTATACTCGGACCTGGTAAAATGCTGTATAACTAATGTAGCTTACGGGCTAATGTAGAGTAGGTTGTTCTTTTAGGTCTGTATTCTTTTTTTTCTTTCAGCTCTGTATTCTTTTTTCTTTCAATTTGTTGGAAAGAACATGCATTCTCATTTTTCTCTGTATTCTTTTTTTCTTTCAGCTCTGTATTCTTTTTTCTTTCAATTTGTTGGAAAGAACATGCATTCTCATTTTTGTTCTTCACTTTGGGTCATTTCTTGTCTGATTTTTTTTATTTTACATGTTCTGTATTTCATAGACTATGGTCTTTGTTTCAACCGTTCCTTGTAAAAATCAAGGATCTGAATAGTTTTGACTGTTTAATTCAAGTATCTGAACGTATTTCTGAATGTGTTGAGTTCTGAGATCCGAAGTACATGCTTCCTTTTTTGTTTTCTTAATCTTTTTCTTTTTTATATTACCTGTGTTTTTTCTCTAGGTGCTAATTCTGGACTGGAAGTAATTATTTGTGCTCTTCCTTTGGTTCATGTATGATGTTAGACAAATTTGAGTGACTAAGTCTCATGTATGATGTTAGGCTGAGTTGTAAAGTGTGCGCAAATGTAGTTCTCATGTTTGTTATTAGGTTGTGTATCATCTAGTGTATTGATTTTCCTAACCAATACTCTCACAAGTCTCCATATGCTTTTATGCTTATCTTACTCAGTCTCACTTATCCGACATTTTTGTTTAATTTGTTAGCTTGTTAGCTTGATTGAAAAAAAATTATTGATCTGCTTATTTTCTTTGCAGGTTTTGGGCTCCATATCGTGATGGCTAATGAATTCCTCTTTTGTTCCTGCAGATAGGGTTTATCATACGAGCACTTCTGAATCCTCAGTTGTAATTTCTTTACATCAAGGATACTTCTCTTCTCACATGCTATTCAGTTTGCAACTCTTTGTATTTTTTCTTATTAACATTTCTTTTGGTATATCAAAGACCAAATTGACTATGTAATTGTCAGTTGTACCTGCATTTGAGAAGATAATGGAATTGTTACTTATTTGCTCTGATATTAACTTATTCTCACTTTGAATATGTATGAAATATGAAACAAGCCTCAAGTGTTTTCCAGTCTGGATATCTATGAAATATGCAATGGTAATGTATTATTTAGATGTTTTTTTGTAAGATACTTGATATGTTTGTAGAGTTTTTTTTTATTTTTATTTTGTTGAAATTCTTGCAAGTTATGGTGGGCAATTAATTTGAAAACTTAGCAAATGTAGCTATTATCGCCAAAATTACCTAAATTTGTTTTTATTTTGTTACTATTTTACACATCTTCATTACGTTTGATGTAAACAAGATGGGTTAAGAGAATAAATTTTCTTTAATTTTAAATTCAAATTCATGTATAATAAAGTACCCAAACATTAGATTTAGAAATCAAAGATTTCAAATCCTTTCATTTAATAAAGATATCCAAACAAAAGATTTTTTAAATCATGGATTTCAAATCCTAAATTTAAAATCCCTTGATTTTAAATCAACTTCCCAAATCCAAATCAAAGTTCCCAAACGCAGCCTTAGAGAATATCCACAAATTGCATTTTGCTCTGTAACGTCTTATTAGTTAGATATAAATAATTCAGAAAAATACGGGGACTCGATATAACTATACAAGCATTATACTTTGTTCAGTAGCATGCATCGTCCGTGTAGACATATGTAGAGTTACTTTAGCTTGCTCATTGTATATCAAGGTCTATTCCCACGCAAACAAAAGTAGAAATTAGGCAAAATATATAGCGGTACGGGGACCATTGTCTTGTTGCTTTCTTTAGGAATATGGCCTGCTACATAATACAACCCATAAGTTACTCTAACACCTCGTTTAGTACACGAGAATGGAGTTAAATGAGAATAGAATGAAGATGTGAATGAAATGGAATTAATGTAAAAATGGAATGCTTATTCATATTCTCATGTTTGGGTGCGATTAGAGAATTAAATTGGAATATTTTTAAGAATGGTATATCCGAATTTATTTTATTACTTTTATTCTCACTTAAGATCAAATCCTTAATAATCCATTGGGAATAGCAATTCTCACATTAAGTGGGAGTTGATTAGAAGTGGAAATGACATTTCTAGCATCCAATAATACATCATGTTTGGTATGCAGGAATGAGAAGTTGGGATTACATTCAATTCCCACTCATGCTCGCATACCAAACGAGGTGTAAGGGGTTAGTTAAGTGGAACTATAAACTAAAAGAGTGCTGCTACGGGGACCCAAAATATGGGACCAAGGGAGGGGACAGGTGAGGTGTCCCCTCCCTATTGCATAATGAGTTGGCAATGCCAACTCATTATGCAATAGGGAGGGGACACATCACCTGTCCCCTCCATTGGTCCCATATTTTGGGTCCTTAAATCATTTTCCAAACTAAAACTTGACCTATTGTTTGTTTTTCTTTTTTGCAAATAAGAAAATAGATAAATTAAGGTATTATATCGTCAAAATGCATAAATTATAGCATTTTGACTCTATCAATTTATCCCACATCGTTTTACCAAGTTTATCCCGCATCAAAAAAATAGTCTTCATTGTCTTACTTTAATAAATATCCTAATTTTGCTTGAAAAGTTTCAGTTGACTAACATCGAGTAACAACTCCAAATGATTGAAAGATTTTCACAAAACAAGGACGAGATATATATAATCTGACCATCCAAAAAATTACGTATTAGATATGACTTCACATGTCGCCCTTCTTCAGTCTATCTGAGTTCAGAAGCTAAATATTGATAGCGGAATGCTCAAAGATGGCAAATAATTATATGCGATAAGGGGCTGTTTGGTTGTATGTTTTTACCATGTAAAAGGATGTAAAGTGTAAAAAAGTGGGTCCCAATATCAGCTTTCATCACTTTCAATTGTTTGTTTGTAGTTGTGAAAATAGTGTAAAGTGATTTCATATGCTGATGTGGCTTGTAAAGTGATTTCATGAAAAAAAGACATGATTTTAGGAGAAAGCTAACATTGAAGTTAGAAAAAAATAATAAAAAATAATTACAACCAATATGATCATTTGAGTAGGAACCACTTTTTACACTTTCCAAACAAACAATTAAAATTTTATTTTGCAAACCAAACAAGTGTTTTATGATTCCAATGGAATAAAAAACAAACATAGAAAAGTATAAAAGTGAAATTGATGAGGTGGACAATAACTTTCCAAGTTGTGTCATAAATACACAACTTTACCAACAACAATCAAACAGCCCCTAATAATATCACAATCGAATGGTCTAAGACATTTAAGTCTTAACTTTTTTTTTCCTTTTAAATGCTAGGACTTCACACTTATAATATGTATATAGAATGTGGTTTTATGTGCACTAGTAGAAAATCACGTATTTTAGAGGGAATATTCTAGACGGGATTTTTTCCATCTAGAATGTATTAAACTAGACGGAAATTTTCCGTCTAGAATAAAACATTATAGACGGAAAATTCCGTCTAGAATAGTATTCTAGACGGTTTCTTTATTTTTTATTTTTTTAAAAATAACCAGGTATTCTAGACAGAAATTTCCGTTTAGGATGTATCCTAGACGGAAATTTCCGTCTAGGATGTTTTGGCTCATATAAAAAAAATAAAAACCAAAATTTTCCCTATCCCCCGCTCCCCCAACCCAAAATAAACACCGATCTTCGTTCTCTCTCTCCTGCCTTCACCCAAAAATCCCCATATCCTCAGCCCCTTTATCCCCTTCCTCCTCATCACCTTCACCATCCGCCACCAGCTCCTCCACCGCTCCTCTTCCACGACCAGCACCACCATCGCCTCGCTCACCCTCTAACACCTGACCAGCCGCCTCTCCTCTTCTCACCGCCGCTCCTCCCACCCCGCTCAACCCCTCCGACCAGCAGCAACACCGCTCCTGAACTGTGCCACCTCTCCTCTTCTCGCTCGCACCCAAAAACTAACACATTCCGCCTCCGCACCCACAATTTCTCCCCAGCCTCCCTCCATCTCACGATAAAACCATTCATCCCAATAACCTCCAAGAGACTCAGCCTTCCTCCTCCTGCTGCCGTGGCCGAGGATGAACTCGCTGAAGATGCCACCGCTGCTGCTGCTGCTGCTGCTCCTGCTACGAAGCCCAAGAAGGGAAAGGCCGCTTTGCCCCTCAAAAGGGACAGGGTAATCCTACTTTCAAACGATTGGTGCCCATTTGTTTAAATCCGTTTTTAGGTTCTGGGTTGAAATTGGGTCTTTTCCGTACAATTTTCTTTAAATTTTTACCGGCATGATAAAAAATATATATATTCCCCAGCAAAGCATTAGACAGAAGCTGACCCCCGGTTGTGTGTGTAATTTAAGTGGGCTATATATTCCCCAGCAAAGCATTAGACAGAAGCTGACCCCCGGTTGTGTGTGTAATTTAAGTGGGCCGATCTGATGTCTGATGTTGTTGGCCTCGGTAGAAGCTGACCCCCGGTTGTGTGTGTAATTTAAGTGGGCCGATCTGATGTCTGATGTTGTTGGCCTCGGTAGGTGCAGACTCGGTCGAAAACGTTCTTGTAGGTACAGAAGCTGAGCGAGAGCAAGGAGGAGTATGATATTCCCACGGCCGTATCCCTTCTCAAGCAAACTGCAAGCACCAAATTTGTGGAGTCAGCAGAGGCTCATTTCAGGCTGAACATTGATCCCAAGTATAATGATCAACGCAGCCACCATCCGCACGATCAAGCTGTCATTGCTGGGGCCAAATCTATGCGATAATACCGCACGATGTTGAGGCACGTTATTTAAAAAAAGGTTCTCCTTTTCATGTTAATTAGGAGTCAGATATGCTTACTGCATGTTTGTCATTTGCGAGTATCGATTTTCTTAAAGGGGCTATTTGTTTCGCAAAAAAACTAGGAAATCAAAGAATAGGAAATCAAAGAATAGGATTTCTTGTATTATGGTTGTTTGGTTGGTTAAAAAAAGAAGGAAATCAAAGAATAAGATATGAGATAAGATGAGTTGTCATCATATTATTGGATGATGTGAGTGATTTTTTAAGAAAACTTGTTTTGAGGTTGTTTGGTTGGTTAAAAAAATAAGGAAATGTATTATAAGAAACCTATTTCCTATAATAATTTTTTTCTAGTGTTTGGTTCATTCTTAAAAATAAGAAAATAGATGAGATAAGATAAGTTGTTTGTATATTATTGGATGATGTGACCCACACTTAAGGAAATCAATTTTTTTTTTTTTGAGGAAATGGGTGGAAATGAAATATTAATGAGATGAGATGAGTTGTCACCATATTATTGGATGATGTGAGTGATTTTTAAATATGAGAGGAGATGAGTTGGATGATGTGACTCATTTCTTGTGTTTGGTTTATTTTTAAAAGTAAGAAAGGATATGAGATGTGATGAGTTGGTCATTTCTTTAAATTACAAAATGAAACAAACTGAAGAAATGGAAAACCCTTGAAACCAAAATCCTATGTGGCACATAGGAGATTTCTTGAAAGGTGATGTGGTGGGTGTTTTCTCATTTTTTTTAGCAAACAAACAGACCCTAAAATATTATTTTCATCCAACATCTCATCCACATCATCTAATAAAATATTATTTTTATCTAACCACTCATCCATCACATCTAATAAAATATTATTTTCATCTAACAACTCATCCATTACATCTAATAAAATATTATTTTCATCTAACAACTCATCCATCACATCTAATAAAATATTATTTTCATCCAAATATCACTCAACTCATCTCTTCTCATCATTTCAAATCACTCACATCATCCAATAAAATATTATAACAATTCACCTCATCTCATTAACATTTTATTTCTCTGTTTTCATCTCAAAAAGTTGTGAAAACACTTTTCTTAATCTTGGATCACATCACCCAATAATAGAATGATAACTCATCTCATCTCATTTCATTTCTTATTTTTAAGAATGAACCATACAAAAGAAAACAACAAACTACAGGAAATAGGTTTCTTATAATTCATTTCCTTATTTTTTTGGCCAACCAAACAACATCAAAACTAGTTTTCTTAAAAAATTACTCATATCATCCAATAATAATGTGACAACTAACATCATTTCATTTTCATTTTTTTGATTTCCTTCTTTTTTTAGCGAACCAAACACTCCCAAACCAATTCTTCATTTTAATAGTTTTCCATTTCTTTGATTTCCCTTTTTTTTAGTAAAACAAACATGCCCTATTAGGATGAGTTTTAGGGATGGAAATAGATTATAATAATATTTTAATACGAAAAGTACATGGAAATCATTTTCTTAGTTTTTAGGAAACCAACCAAGGGCCAAACAAACAGCCCCAAAGTGAAAATTGATCATTCTTCCTTCTAAAAGTGAAACCACGTGGTTTGTATATCTGATTTTTTTTGTTCTCTATGAGTTATTTTTTGGTTATGCCCACCATGCTTAAAAATATAATTGTACTAAACTTTTTAGTTTTGTCACTTAACCCTCAATAACTTTTGGCCGAAAAACCCAATAACATTGTTTGCAATTTTTGGTTTCACAAGGAGCTATTTGCAATATTCAAACTCTTAAGTTGGTTTTTTTATAATTTAATAATTTTTAGGGCCTGCTTGCAATTTTTAGATTTTTTCAATGGCCTTTTACCGTATGAAGGACTTAGGTGAATCATACGAAACATCACCCACACCGACGCACAAAAAGGAAAAAAAGAAAGGGAAAAAAAAGAGTAATAATCTAAATACCCATTACTAGAAGAAACTCAACAAGGAAGTTGTCAATGGTGATCATCCAGAAATTTTTATTAAGATAGCAATAAATACAGTCAGATCATGGTTCGGGTAGATAAACTCTCATGAATGATATTCTTCATTTAAATTATATACAAGGACCTTTAAATGTGATCCACCAAACCGATCAATGTTATTAACTCATATAAGCAATTGCAGAGGCTAGCTACAATAAAAAATGTAGAGAATCATTGCCTGCATGCTTCACAATCCCATGGGGATAGTAAAGAACAGAATCCCATTCATTGTTTATTGAACCTATTCGTACAGAATAATTTTAAATCTTTTGCCAATAATGTCTTTTGAACAATAAACAATCTTATTTCTTAATTTTATTCAAGTTGCATTTAGGTATATTTTGATTATCTTTATTTTATTCACTTCATATGAAAAATAGTTTAAATGATCTTAATTTTAATTATAGCATTATATAAATTATTTACTAATAATATTTTTTGAACATTAAACTATCTTATGTCTTACTATCTTAATTTCATTTAAGTTGCATTTAGTATATTGTGATTATCTTCATTTTATTCATTTCATATGAAAAAATAGTTTAAATAGTCTTAATTTTAATTATAGCATTATATAAATTAGTATCATGATTTCCAAGCGGAGACATGTTCTCTAACCTCAATTTGGGGGGTGAGGGGGAGGGGGTTGGTGTTCACGTGCTTTTAAGTGGGGGCAGTCATTAAATCTTGTAAATTATATTCGGATACAAGTGATTAAAACATGACGAAATACAGATGAATTAATAAGATCGTGCTTAGCATGAGCTAAAAGACTAGTTTATATGTAAAGAAAAAAAAACTAAAATATAATTATTAAACATTTTTTAGGTATGGATAGTTATGATTTGATTAGGATTGTGAAATATTTGATTATAATTAGAATTTGATAATTATGGATATATTTAATTTGATGGGGATTCTTGTGCGAATATGAGGGCATATGTTTGTTTGCATAGAAATAGCAATGAAGTAGCTGAAGTCATGGAAGTAGGAACTATTTCTGAGCAAGAAAAGTATGCTTGTCTATCGGGAAAAGCTATTTCTAGTACTTGTTTAAATACTGACGTGGCGCCTACATGTCATCCCTACTTCTTAAATCTTTTTCCTCCTCTCAAGACTCGAAAGTACCTCGAAAGTGGATGAATTTGGTTGATTTAGGAATAAAATCTATTTTTTTATTTCAATGATATTCTCTATTTCTAAATCAAATCCTGAAAGATGTTCATTCTTTCATGCTAATAATAATTCTAATTGCTATTTAAAAAATAAATAAAGTGGAAGTAATATTATTTCCTCTACTTTTAAAATTTATGAAATAAAAAGGTACTTCTGCTAATTTCTACTTCATTATTGTAAAAGTAATAGATTTGATCTCCTTTTTATTTTCTATAAGTCATGTCAACCAAACATGCCCTACAATTAGATGTCCACATGACACATCCTTATAGGATAATGTGTGTCCACTTATTAATTTTTTGGTATGGCACATATTAATTGTCTATGCATGTAAGAGTACCACTAATTTCTCTTTATATATACAAGTGTTATGCACATACTGACATAGGTTGATTTGTTCTCTATAAAAATTTTTGTCACAGTTTTTCTTCTAAAAATTAAAATTACTTCTATTAAAAAATTTAAATTATACTATTTTTTTTCTTTGGACTGTTGTTCCTTCTTCAAAAGTAAATAACTTGAGTTGAAGTTTTTTTTTTATAATGAGAATACAAAATAAAGACATGTATAATTTTTATATTAAAATTTAAAATTCAAATTAGATGATTTAACGCCAATAGAATATACCTCTTTTTTATAATATTCTAAAAAAAGAAAGCACTATCTCACTCAATAAGTGTATATAGAGTTTTTATTTTAAAATGTTAATTTAAAATTAGGGATGGACATGTGACATTCTTTTTGAGATGAAATGATATAGTAAATTATGAATTTTTGTTTATATATAATTGTGGATTAAACCCATTTCTTTTTCTGTCTCTAGCTACCCTTTTACATAGTTTAATTTGTCCAGATTTTTTTTTAACTTTTGATGTCTTTCACTTGATTCTCTTGTCCATTTAGTTCTTATTCCTAATTTGTCTACTTCGGTATGTTGTAACATAATCACTAAGATAATTTTTTCATTAGACTGCTAATATCTATCCGCTATAAGAAATTAAAACATGGGTAAATTTTCATAAACCCCAATAAGATCAGACATTTGATATTAAACCCCAATTAGCTTCAAACTCTCACTTAAACCCCCAATAATTTTTAGCAGAAAGCTCCCAAATTAAATTATTAGTTATTCAGTGGTCAAATAATGAAAATATCCCCAATAAATTTTGAAAGAAAACAGGCAATGAGTTTTTAGTTTTCTCTGTCAGCCCCCAGTAACTTTTGATGTATAACCCCTAATAATAATTGTTTATTATTTTCAGAGTTCTATATATTTTTTACATTTTAAGGATGTTTTTCTAATTTTTAGATTTTAAAAGGGTTTTTTGTGATTTTTATTTCTGTTGGAGCTATATGTAATATTTGAGTTTTTCTGGTAATTCTTTGTATTTTTTGAATTCTTATGATTTCCTTGTAATTTTTAGTTTTTTGAGGTGTTTTTTCATGATTATTAGATTTTTCAAGGGGTTATTTGTAGTTTCACATTTATTAGAGGGATGCTTATAATTTATATAATTTTTAGTGGTTTTTTTTAATTTTATGGGTTACTTTACAAATAAGAATGGCTTAAGAGGTTTATATTGGCATTAAGAGATAATGTTCATGGGTGTAACATTATGGGCTAATTTCCTATCTAGGATTAAGTGTAGAAAATCAAAATATTTTGGTGGAATTTTGAAACTCTAAAACTTACCTGGGGGCTTCAAATTGCAAGCCTAGTGTCAAAATAGATAAACTTATTAAAAGTTTAGTGAAATATATAATTTAAAAAATTACAGAGATCCATGTGATAATTTTTTGAAATGTAAGGCTAACAATAAACCATTGATCCCTTGTTTATATATAAAAGAAAAGATAATTAATTAAAAATGTGATTATTAGATTTTTTATTATGGGCAATTAAAAAGATTTAATAATATGATTATTTAAATTTCTAATTATGGATAATTATAATTTTATTAAGGATACCAAATATTTGATTATAATTAGAATTTTCTAATTTTAGATAGATTTATTTTGATAAGGACTATAATTATGGATAAAATGTTGGGAAAATTTCTTCTAGACCCCAAATTTGAACTTTCAATGTGTCCCAACCCCTCCTATTTTTTTTAATGTGCTTTAGCCCCTTTTTTTTGAAAAAATGCGCCCAATGCTCCTCCATCATGATTTCAGCTCATACCAGCAGTTGATTAGACATGCTAGCTCATGATTAGACATGTCAGCTGGCTTAAATCCCAAATTTACTCTCCTCTTTCTCATGCAAACAGATGTTAGCTTTTGTAGTTAACATGTTACCTCTTACAGCTAACATGTTAACTCTTTGGAGCTAACATGTTAACTCTTTGGAGCTAACATGTTAACTCTTTGCAGCTAACATGTTAACTCTTACAGCTAACATATTAACTCTTCTTAATGTGCCCACACGAAGTTCCTCGTGACGGCGCCGGCGGCGGAGCGGAGGAGGGGGGCAGAGGGAGACCGAAGGAGGAGGAGAGAGGTGTAGGGGGAGGTGCAGCGGGGGAGGGGGGCGAGGGAGGGGAGGGAGGCGGCGACG
>NC_033800.1:229329-238110 GCF_001876935.1 Asparagus officinalis | reverse complement strand
GTGGGGGCAGGGGAGGGAGGCGGAGCGGGGGAGGGAGGCGGCGCGGGGGAAGGGGCAAAGGGGGACCGGCAAAGGAGGAGGAGGAGGGAGGTGAAGGGAGGGCAAAATCGGGTTTTTGGACATGGAGGGGCCTGGACGCAAATTTTTTAAAAAGGAGGGGCTGCAGCACATTAGGGAAAGTAAGGGGAGTTGGGGCACATAGAAGTTGGGTTTTGGGGCCTTGAAGAAATTTTCCCTAAAATGTTTTCATAATATAAGAATTTTAATTAAATATTAAAATAATAAATTTCACGTGTCATCATTTTATGCACTTAGGTGGCGTTATTTGGTGCCTTTAGGAGTGCCACCAAAGTTTCTATTTTTTTAGAACTCTAAATTTTATAGGGGTTTTCAAAAAAATTGCAAGCTTAGTGGCAATGACTAAACTCATTGAAAGTTGACTGAAGTCTATCTTTTAAAAAATTAAGCAGATTCATGTGGCGATTTTTTTTTTGGAAATGTAAGGCTAATAGTACACCATTGATCCTTCCTTTATATACAAAAGAAAAGAGAATTAAAAATGTGATTAATAAATTTTTGTTAATTATATGAATAGTTAAAGAGATTTAAAATTATTATTATTTATTTTTTAGTTGTGAATAATTATGATTTGATTAAATGTTTGATTATAACTAGAAATTTTTGATTTTGAATAGATTTAATTTGATAAGAACTCTAATTATGGATTCGAAGTTTTCATAATATAAGAATTTTAATTTAATATTAAAATAACATATGACACACATCATAGTTTTATGCGCTTAGGTGGTACTGATTGGTGCTTTTAAGAGTGCCACCAATTTGTCATTATATATACAAAGGATTAGGAATATATGTGATGTGCGTATTAGTTGTACTCATTCTTATTTTTTGTTATTAAACAAGGCAAATTATAGTCGTGTATTAATAAATTGATTATTTGAAATTAAAAGTCGTGGTCTCTAGACTACTTCAAATCCGCTATAGACATGCAAGAAAAAGAATAATAGGATACAAAAGGTTTGGACGCCCCTACTTGAGACACACAAAGTGGCACGCACGTTTAAGCAATCAGCCCTCGTAGTTTCGGTATATCAATATATAATATGCCCATGCACGGTTCCAATTATGGATAAATACCAGCCCGCCCAACTCTTCGCCACTCTCCATTTTGGAGTTTTGGAGTGACCGGATGGCATCCAACATATAACTAGATTTGCACCACCGTGGCGGTTATATGGTTGATTTGGTGAGAGAGGAACCAAAGAATCTTCAACAGTAAGGATTCTTCGCCACACTACCACATATTTGCTCTAACACAATGGTTCAAAACCGTTGCGCTAGCCATGGAACCGTCGCCCTTGAGCAAGTGCGACAGTTCTCAAACCGTCTCATATGCTGCCGTTGCCCTACCTCTATTGTAACGGTTTTGAACTCTATTACGACGTTTTTTTGAACCGTTGCCCCTGCATCTAACGCAACGGTTTTAAAAGGCAAGCGGTTTTTAAGCTATTGTAACGGTTTTGATTGAGCTATTGCGACGGTTTTTAAGCTACTGTAGCGGTTTTTTTATAGTTATTACAACAGTTTTAAAAGACCTAACGCAATGGTTTTAAAAGGCAAGTGTGTTTTAAGTCATTGCAACGGTTTTTATTGAGCTATTGCGACGGTTTTTAAGCTAGTGCAGCGGTTTTTTATAGCTATTACAACAGTTTTAAAAGACCTAACGCAACGGTTTGGATTGAGCTATCGCAACAGTTTTGATCGAGCTATTGCAGCGTTTTTGATTGAGTTATTGTAACGGCTCCGATTGAGTTGTTCTTGGTTCCCTACGTCAAAATCATATAGTATTCAATTACCTGGACAATCAATGTCAAATACTCACTAGGAACCTGTCAATATCAATCTCAATCTTGGTTTTTGTCATTTTTGTACCTGTGTAAATTTCCATGAATCAGCATAATTTTTGCAATGATGATAATAAAATTGGGGAAAAAAGCATTGCAATTATTCAAAATAAATAGCTTAACATAAAGGAATCCTCAGAGGACGAATAAATTACTAACAAGTTGGCTGATTGTCAAAGAAAGCTCAAGTAACATTGGTAAATAAGGAGACCATACGCAGCTATATGAAATCAGAGATCTTCAAACACATACGCGGCTACATGAATCAGAGAGAAACATCCTGCAATTTTGGGAAGTAATTGATTTATTAATATAAGTGTAAACTTACATAACAAAATCAGATAATTTCATCCTGAAACTATACATCCTGAAACCATAAACAAAGCATTGCATACAGGATATCTATTTCACAATTTCTTTAAATATAACTCTTTTCTTCGTATCCCTAAAAAAACTTTCACCTAAAAAAGATTACTTTCTCAATGTTTTCTTGAACAGAAAAACAAGATATCAGGAAACATCAACAAATTGAGTAAATCTTTCTGACCCTTGTTAAGATTTTTTTACCCCTTTGACCAAATTAAACCATTTGGAGGGTTAAGGAGGGACTAAACTCCCTTAACCCTTCTCTTAAACCCTTGACAACTGAGGCCTAAAAGAACCATCCTCCCATAATCAAATGATTAAGATTTAGAGACAAACCTCAGTTTAGCATTCTTTGTCTGGCAACTCTTACAAAGCCAAGTTTTCTTTAGTTCATCCTATTCAATTTGGCATTCTTTGTCTGGCACCTCTTGCAAAGCCAAGTTTTCTTTAGTTCATCCTATATCAAGTTAATCAAACTAAGAATTAAGGTTTAACAACAAAAGTTTAGTTTTGACCGCATGAGATACGATATGTATTTTTCAAAACTTAGAATTACAAAGAGTATGCCTTGTTTAGGACTTACCATGAAGACCGTGCTTTTTTGGGTGTTCATACTTTATTTAATTATTTGTGTTCTAAATTAGAAAGCTTTGATATCTTTCATATTTGTGTAACTTTGTGGTGACAAATTTTGTTCTATTATCCATATTAGTGCTTCACAGATCATAACAATTATAAAATGATATCATCTTTTCTTTTGCTATAAATGAGAAAGTACATGAGGGGTGATATAGAGCAGATAGACAAAGTCAAAAATGGAATCTAAGAAGCAATAGTATTTCAACGTATTCCCCCTTGTCATATAAGCTGCAGTACTGAACCTTGCAGGTCAATAAGAAAGCCCACACATCCCTGCAATTAAATACAATAACATTACCAGTGTTTCTCAGAAAGAGGACATACAAGGATAAGAGTTAACAACTGATAAATATACAAGTATAACCAAATAAAACCTGTATGACCAATCCAAGATAGGATTCACCCTCATGAAAGGGGGCCATCCTAGCGAGCTAGGAGAGAACTGCTCTTGGCCAACCTACAAGATCAATGTAATATGTTTAATACTCAACAACCTTATATTCAAAGTACTAAGCACAAGCTTTCTAACAAAGGAAATAATTCAACAAATTATATACCGCATTAGGGTCGCCAATTCGTGTACCAAGAAAAATAGCTTTGATAGGTTTTTCATTCATTAGAGTCTCTAACCCAGACTTGAAATCAAGGCTAATAATTTCCAATTGCAAGTCATAACTGCCAAAAGTATTAGCAGTTCATTGTTAAAAGTAATAATCTCGCATTTTGTGAAATTTAAGAAAATTAATATAGCATTCTTACTTAGAGGCTGTTTCATAAGTGAATGAATTGATTTCAGGAAATGCACAGGGAGTTTCAAAGTAGATAGTCCTTATTCTACACTCTGGAATAGAATCCAACTGATTTCCATTGGATTGCTTCGTTTTCTCTTTTTGCAAATAATATTCAGCTCGCAGTAAATGCAGCAAGACCTGCAGAACCAATTGCATCTTAATTAATTAGAATCAAATTTACAAATTTCAATAATGTCAATCTGAACTTCACATAAACAAACAAACATGAAGAAACTATTACAGTGGAATCCTTCCCCCCATTAAAGCTGAAGGCAACTTCCTCAAACCTGTGGATGAACAACATAAATCAAATTGAACCCATTTTCGGGGAAAAACTTATATACCCACATTTAATTTACGCTAAGTAGGAGATTTGGGGCTCAAAAACAAAACGACTGCTAGGGTTTCCAGGCCCCGCATCAACATTCAAAAGCTAAGTAGGAGCACAGTCGAGCTCGGAATCGAACAATTCAATGCCAAAAAAGTGAAGTAAGAGATTAGAAACACAAAAGGCTACCTGAAATCAAATTCTATCCTCGATCTTCACTAGGAAAGATCTAACTACCTAATTTGATCAGAGATCGTGAGAAAAGATGTGTCGAGAAAACCCTAGAAAGCTCCCTACCATTGTGATTCAGTGCTCGCCCTCGGTGGAAAAAGCAACGAGAGTAGCTTGATGACGAAGATAATATCGGAGAGGAGATCGGATATGAGATCCAAGATGAAACGGCGACGAGTTCAGTGATGAGTTCGACGATGCCACGGCAATTTTAGGGAGCGGAAATTTTTGGCTTAGGGATTTCCGCGAGGATTTGAGAGAGAGAGATATTTCGTTTAAACGGTCAGGGGAACGGGCTTTAAAAACAAGCCCAGGAACAATTATAAAGCCCAGGAATAATTATTAGACCTATGACAACGTTTTTTTATAAATTATTGTATTAGATATTACAAACCGTTACGATAGATATCTAACGCAATAGTTAAAACCGTTGCAACTTAACCGCTGCAATAGATCAATTATGTGGTAGTGCCAACATAATCATGTACAACACAATATACAGCTTGTTGACTTTTGGCGATCTCATTACGAAGTCAAGTAATTTGTAACTCCAGTTATTTTCTCAAAAGAAAAGAAGAGAAAAGAAAAAGAAGGATAGATTTCAAGATAACTACGTACCATGAAAGCTCATGGGTTCTTAAGGAGGGGCCACTATGGACTGTTTTAATTTATTTTAATTTCATATCATGACCTTAGTAATTCATTAAAAAGAAAAGGTGTAACAGCATATCGACAGTCTTGCAAATAGAGGAGGAGATATGATGAAAAGAAGTAATGTAGGTTACAGATGGTAGTCTGTGCAAAGGCTTAATTCATGGTTGAAAAAAATTGAATAAAACAGCTCATGTTAGTTTCCTGAAAACAAAGTTCTTCATGTTAGTTTGTTCAAAATTTACCTTATGATTTGTTAGTTTATTGTATCATAATGTTTCGGTAGAAAGTTGGTTCTTTCATTAACGGACTCATCACAACTTTAATCGTTACAATGATCTCAACAAATAAAAATAAAAATTATAACTTTCTGAAAACACACATAATAGACGTTTATCACTCGCTGCTTGCGTGGGGTCTTGGCTTGTATCGAGGTTTATCCGTGGACCACCGACTGATCAGATCCAATTTAAATTTCGTTGCCTCGCAAAGGAGACAAGAAACTAAAGTAACTATCTCAGCAAAGCAAGATAATCACTTTTCTCGAGAATCGTAGCTAGGTACGATCTCAAGGAAAAGGGATGAACCGGACTGCAGATCTATCGTGAAGGATCTGAAATAGATACACTAAAACACTAGAGGGGGGGTGAATAGTGTTTTTTTAAAATTTATGCAAAGTAGATTATAAATTGCAAAGAAAAAATAACAATCTCAGAAATTCACAAACACAAACACAAAGTTTTATACTGGTTTCACCAATCTGGTGTACATCCAGTCCCCAAGCAAATCCCGCTTGAGAGTTTCCACTACGTGTTAGATCTAAATAAAACTTGAGATCTAAATCATAAAACCATGATTAATTCGAAGAGATTAACAATAATCAAAAGGAGTGGAAGCTTATACCTGAATCCATAGATGAAACTTGAGATGAGTTTTGGATCTTCTAACCTTAGGGTTTCTCTAGCCAAATTTCTCTCTAGATGGGGGTGAAGAGAATTAGAGAGTGTAACCCTAGATTAGGGACCATAACCCCTTATTTATAGATGTTGTACATTTGCAATTTGACCCCTCATCAAATCATAATTACAACCTGGTATCTGCACATATAACCCCATGATTTATTTAAATACCCATTAACCCAAATTAATTGATCACTTTAGTGGGTTATCCTGAAGGATAGCAATACACACAAATTAATCATATGTGCCCACAAATATATTTAATTAGATTTAAATCCAACACTATGATTTTGAATAAACTTACAAAATCAAAAGCAAACCTGACTAATTTGCAAGTCCCTGCAAATTGCAATACCAATTGACAAACACCTTGTCAAATTACACACCAATCTCTAAACCAAGAGATTAACACCTCTCACAAACCGAAAGAACTTTTGAAGCAACAATTCAATTCCTATAAGCCTTGATTTGTAGTGTAGTGTAGTAGTGGCTTAGGAATGATTCTAATTTTTGTAAATTGCCTAAACAAGTATTTTAATAAGGATCAAAGGTAATTTCAGAAAACTTTTCTTTTTCTCAAAATCTGAATTTTTTAACACTTGAAAGATGTACAAATATCAAAGCTTATGGGTATCTAAATTTTGTGCATTTTTCTGAACAAATAACCTATTTATAGCCCTTGAAAAGACAAGAATTTCAACTTTAAAAACGTTTAAAAACGGCTATAAACAGACATTAATTCAAACTTTAAAATCTGGAAAAACTGTATCTGTAGTCGACTACAAGACATAGTAGTCGACTACACTGAGTTAAAATCGACTCAGTGAATCAGAAAAATTTCTCAGTAGTCGACTATAATAAGCATTAGTCAACTAGTCATGTGTTTTAGAGAAACATGACTGAAACTTTTGTAGTCGACTATATTAAGCATTAGTCGACTATATCTGAGTTTTACAGAAAAATGTAATGTATAAAATATTTTGACACTCAAATATTAATTATAAACTCTAATGGTTAATATAGGGGATTTCTATAATTAACTAACACACTAAGTCTGTGTTAGTGTGTTCTAAAATATGTGTGTGTGTGTGTGTGTGAGTGATCAAGGCTTGTACAATAATTCTAAGTAAAGAAAATATAAAATACATTATCTCATATGTTCTTCATCTTCTTCACTTCATAATGCCTTGAACTCAACTTGTACTTGTTCATATTTTGATATTGAAAGCTGCATATAAATGTTAGTGCATTTGTATAACACACATTGTATAAATTGTTATCATTAAAATAATATCATAGAGACATGATATTCAACATATCGAACTCTCATTCTTTATGTCGAAGAACTCGCCAAGATCTCTTCCTCCTCTCTGAAATTCGTGGCTCCTCACTCTTCAATTCGACAGGGCTTCGTTGAGGCTTTAGAATTCCGAATCCATGTAAATGAAGGCCCTAGGACCATATTTATAGGCTTCAGAAACCATGATTTCGGATAAGAACGAACGATTTGATCTTATCCTCAATTGTAACCACTTAACCACATTTATAGATAACCTCAAATCAGTTGGGGAGGCTCTGGATAGAATCTTGGGCTCCGGACAGAAGCTTGGTTTCCGGACAGTCCTCACCAGGCCGAGACAGTCTCTTGGGCTCGGGAGCCAGGCCGAGACCAGCCCTGGCCAAGACACAAATGTGTCTTGCCATCTTGGCCTTGGCCGAGACGCCTTTTTGCCCCCTTTGACTGTTTTTGTCGTAACTATTCGATCCGGTTTCAGGACGACATGATTCAAAGTGCGTAGGAAAGCCGGAGAAGAGATCTACAACCTCCCATAGGTGGACCACAGGTGGAGTGGATGAGACACGGGTAGCGTTTCATCTTTTGCGGTCGAAACATAACTTCCGATCGAGTTGTTTCATCACCGTTTGACTGTCTCATTGACTTGTACGCCTGGTCAACTTGCTCCTTGCTTCAAAGTTGCGTGCGGGAAACCGTAGATAATTTTTGACGCCTATAAATACCCCCTCCAAAGTGTTTCAATCTCGTTTCTTTTATAAAAGAGTCTGGAATAATTTGGGTGTGATAGGTTCAACCTTCAGTTGACATAAAAGAGCCTGTAATACTTTGGGTTTGATCGAGTTTTGGCACGATCGACCGGCAATGTGCACGACTTGGTACAAATTCAGGATCTTTGGACGGTCAACCGCGACGATTTTGACGGTCGACCGCCAAACATTGTAATGGTTTTCTGGATTCTGTCGTTCTATTCTGTCGACCGTGAGCTTTGGCGCGATCGACCGCGAGTCGGGTTCGGGTCTGTTTTGATTTCTTATTCTGTTTGGGATTTGTGTTTGGTATAAATAGCAACACACGTTTAAGGATTTCTTTGGCTTTGATTGGGGATTGAATTGATGATATTTGGAGCACAGAAAAAAAGTATTTTCTGAGCTATTGGTTAGAGTTTTTGTTTGGAGAGAATTAGAGATTTGTTAGTGAGATTAGTTGGTTTGTTTGAGTGATTTGTAATCTCAGTTTGTACTCTTCTTCTCTATTAGTAAAAATCTCATCCCCTTCTTGCCCCGTGGACGTAGGTAACTTGCCGAACCACGTAAAATTAGTTGTTTGTGTTTGTGCCGTTATTTTGCATTGTTTGGCTTTCTATCTCGGCGTTTGATTTGGTTCCTCGAAGCACAACGATTGGTGGCTTCCGCGCTCAAGATGTTTTAACTTCATATATTAGTTATCAGGTTCAACTTGTTTATGTACGCACTCTCAGCTGAAATGAAACGAAACATCTATCCTGCCTCTGACCTTTTGGAAGTTAATGTTCAATCCTCACCTCATCTTGAAACTTACAAAGTCTGCAGAATTGCAGCTTGCATGCACTTCTGAG
>NC_033800.1:217937-229309 GCF_001876935.1 Asparagus officinalis | reverse complement strand
ATTGTTATTGTTAATTAACTGTTCGGCCAAGATCATCAAGATATTCCCTCATATCTATATTTATCAACCATCTTAATTATTGAGAAAACCGAAGAAAGGTTCAAACTTTTTTTGTTTTGTTTTTCAATTCCTATTTTGAGGGAAGGCCTAGCGTCTGAGATTTATAGGTACCAACTAGTAAGAAGACTAATATTTACAGAGAATGAAGAACTGATAATAAACCAAAAATTAATCGGAGCTTTTAATTCACAAAATTTTCTGCGCGGTGAGAATGCACTTTTCGGAAAATAGCTACCAGTGACAAATTGTCTTATATTAATCCCCAACAAAGACAGCATAACAGACTTGAATCTAATTGTAAACCAATTTGTTTAGCCTGGCCTTATTTGTCATTTGGAAAGAAGTTAAAGGGATTCAGAAGTTTGAACAGGATGAGCTATAGAATTAATTGATCAACGGGCTGCTGACAAAGATTACTGACATTCATGCTCTCTAAAAAAGATTATTAAGTACGTACAATACTTTTGAGCTCCTGAGTAAAAAGTTTTGCCGACGGGAGTTTGACTTTGTGAGTGAAAACAGTACTAGAGAGTAAAAGCGTACGTGGTAGCTGAAGGGTTCAATATTAAAATGTTGACGAAGGTGTTGGAGATTGGAATTATGTACATGCAGAGGCATGTGCGGCTGCAGACACTGATGAGTAGATGGGAATAATTCGTGGAACAAAGATTTGCAGCATGTACTCGATCCTTAGTGCACTACTTTTCCATCCTGATCTCATCAACGGATACAAACGCATTATAGTCCAACCTTTCGTCCCCCTTTTTTTTACCCCCCTCTCCTCTCCAACGGCCAAGAATGCGGTCAATAGAGAGAATGCACCTAGCTAGTACTGGTCGTACTTAGTCGATCTACAGGAAGCTCAGCCGCAGGTCTAGTGGCGGATCGTTGATCTCAGCATTGAATAATGCCATTTCTGATCTCCATTCACTCCTAAGTGACCTCCACTTGTCCTCCTCCTGCAACTTGTAAGAACTCAATGGGAACAGCTCCAGCGTCTCTATTTCTCTCTCCTTTCTATCCCAAACCATTTCAGCTGCTTCGGTTGCTTCACCAGCACCTGCATATGATTAAGGCCATAATTAATAAACAGCTAATTAATATGAGCGTAAACATCTTCTTTCATTATTTATTTAGTCCTCTTATAATATATATAATAACGAGTGGATTCTTTCAAATTGTTTTTGAACGTACCGTAATGCTAGCATAGGTATTAACTGTTGAACTATGTTGGTTAAATGAACTATTTCCAAAGAGTAACTTATCTTTTTATAAAGAAGAAGAAGAAGGGGGAAAAAAGATTGGTAAGTCAGTTATTTTATTCCCATAAAAAAATGAGAGGAAATGACAAAACATCCAAAATAATTAAGTCCGAAGGCCTACGGTCAGGCATAAAATCAGAATTAATTTGAAGCAACTTAATTTCACGGACCAATTCACAACTATGAAATCTTTATCTTTATACGTGAAGAACGAGAGAAAGAAAAAGTAGCTCGAACCCACCTCTTGCATCTTTCTTGGGATCGGGAGTAGTTTTGAGAGCAGTAGTAGTGCAGCAGTAAAGGTCTCCTCCACCTCCTCGACGCCGCTTCTTGTGGTGGTGACGTTCACGAGCCTTGTGGTTCTGAAACCAGTAGAACACGTTCTTGCTCTCTATCTTCCCAAAGGAGCTCAGATGAGATGATATCATCTGTATCTGCTCAGTTGTCGGGGTCCGCAGCCCCGAACTGAACAGATCGGACAGAACCTTAACCTGCTCAGCAGTCGGGTTCCAGCGTCCGCACTTGGTTCCTACTCTCCCGCTGCTACTCATCAAACCACCACCTGACATCACCGCCTCCTCCATATCCCAACGATACTTAAAAAAGCTAGCTAGCCAGCCAGCTACTACTAATTACCTTTTACTTGTTATCACTCCAAAGTTGGTCACAGGTCACGCAGGCTTCTCTTTTGTTCTTTCTCTCAACGACTCCAGCACTCTGACCGTACTTAAAACTTTTCCTTCTGCTGCTGCTGCTGCTGCTGCAGCGCTAATTAATGAGTAGCAGTCTTGAAATCGATCAAGAGTCGTATGGCTAGCTTGTGTGCATATATATAGACAAAAATATGGAGCGAGTAAAGGTGGGTTTTTAATTTATGGCTGATCCTCTGCCCAGCTTTCTGCCTTTTTTGAATGCGAGATCTTTGTTTTCAGATAGGACAGGTATTAGTTTATTATATAATTAGAGAGGAAATGGTGGTGGTGATGATGATGGTGGTGGTTTGGTTTGGAGATAGGACACGCGCAAAAGCTGCCACTATCGAAACCATTTTGGTCTACGAGCAGACATCCCTACGCTTTATTTGTGTAGAATATGTCGTGTTGAATCGCGCCGCTGTCTTATTCTGTGTCTTATTACTACGGGTTCCCTAATATTTTATTATTACTATGACTAATACTTTATATGCTATTTCTATCTAGCCCTACACACTGATCTTAAGCTCCTGCAGCGCACAAAAAGGGAGCAGAACCATGGTGTGAACCCTAGCAACCGTCAACCTACAAACTGGGGACCGGTTGGGCCAGGAATAGGGGGGACAAGTGAGATGTCCCCCTCCTATTGGATAATGAGTTGGTCATCATTAATGATGACCAACTCATTATCCAATAGGAGGGGGACACCTCACTTGTCCCCCTTATTGGTCCCATATTTTGGGTCCTTGAGGAATTTTTCATGGTAAATATTCTTTCTCAGCTAATTTTTTCCTACTGTACCGACTCTGTTCTACTAAATTTGGATGGTTCTGGGTGAATCCACCCCCACTACTTTAACCTTCGATGAGCTCATAAAAACATAATTAAGCTGAGGGACGCACGTTATGGTCATTTGTGGGATGTCGGAGTATGCAAATCGCGGAAGATTAAACTTAAACAATCAAAAAATTCTAAATCTACCCAGCAATCAAGATAAACAGCAAACAACAAAATTTAATGCGGTTCCGCGCGATCAAGATGATCCGTGTACGTCCACGGGGAGAAGGGAGAAGATCTTTTTTTTTAGAAGAGATTACAAGAGGTTGAAACTATACACCCCTAACAAAGGTGGAATATAGATCACTCTTTTTTGTTCTTGTTTTTAAACCCATGGATTGATACAATATATATAGAGATTGATTTTGCTCAATCCTATTATAACTCTAACTTGAATCCTAAATGGATTTTTTAATTCAATTAATTCCTTCAATCTACTCCTAATTAGGATAGTATAACTAATCCTAATTAGAGTCCAAACTCAATCATACTTCTCAACAGATTTGAGTCATCATGAACTCAGCAATCTCCACACTGACTCACATCACATTGAATCAGTCATTCGCGAAGATTTTTCAAAATCAACCCCCACTTTATACAACTCCCTCCCAAGAGTATTTCTCCAAAGTTACTTCTGAAGAACGTGGATGAAGTCCAGAGATGCTTTGAACTTCTCCACTGGAATGACATTTGTCATCATATCCGCAAGATTCTTCTTTGTACCGATCTTCACCAATTCGATAACTTTTTCCCTATCAATCCATACTCGGATCTTGTGATACCTGATGTCAATGTGTTTCGTCTGCTTGTGATACTTCTGATCCTTCGCAAGATGAATCGCGCTCTGACTGTCACAATTTATAGATACTGAATCCTGGATGATGTCAAACATCCTGACCAAACCCCGCAACCATAGAGCTTCCTTCGATGCCTCAACTGCAACTATGTACTCCGCCTCAGTCGTCGAAAGAGCCATAGTTTCCTGTAACTCAGCCTTCCAAATGACACAGTTAAAAACTGTGAATACATACCCCATCGTCGACCTCCGCTGATCAAGGTTGCCTGCGTAATCTACATCGACGTATCCCTGTAGTTTCTTGGACCCCTTATCCTCCAAAGACTGAAACAATAGGCCCACCTTTGCAGTCCCTCGTAGATAACGCAGAATCCACTTCAACGCCTCCCAATGCTGATTTTCTGGATTTGACATGAATTGACTTACCGAACTTACTGCATAGGCTAAGTCAGTCCTAGTGCAAACCATAGCATACATCAGTGATCCCACCGCACTCGCATATGGTATCCATTATATTTTTTTCCTGCTCTTCAACTGTTTGTGGACACTGTTCTAAGAATAATTTGAAGTGATTGGTTAACGGAGTTGTAGGCCGTCTAAAAATTACTACAGATTATAGCTTATCCCCATCAAACACCGATGATGGAAGTTATAATCTGACGACTTTTAGAAGGTTACAATTTGAAGACTTTCATGTAGATCGATGAAGGTTATAATCTAACGATCTTCACAACAACTGATGAAAGCTCTAATCAACAACCTTCACAATCAACATCAAGAGTTATAATCTGACGACTCTCATATTTTCAAGGAGCCAAGACGAAGGTGTTTCCGTCGAAAATTGTTATATTCATTGCGCTATTCATTACAACTTCGGTCGTTACAATGAGAATACAAAAAGATGGTCTTTTTATAAGACTCTTACACAATAAAAAAAAAAAATACAACTCTCGTTCAAAACAAACGCACGGAGATCGTTTATCGGTCTTCTGCTTGCGTGGGATCTTTGCCTGTGTCGGGGTTTATCCGTGGACCGCCTTTGATCTGGATCCGGTTGATGAAAAATTCGGCAGAGCTTCGTCTTTACCGAGGAAGTATTTGATTTGAAGCGCTGAGATCGACCAAGCGAAATCAGGGCTCTTCTCGAGATCAAGACCAAGCCTGATCTCAAGGAACGGAGGAAACAGGCTTCGGATCTCTCGAACTCTCCTTCTTTATGCCGAAGAACTCGCCAAGATCTGTCAATCCTCGCTGAAATTCATGCTCCTTTGACTCCTCAATCCGGCAGCACTTCGTCCTCTTGATAATCACTCCGCCCCGCTGAAAGGAGGACCCGGGCTCATATTTATAAGCTTCGGAAGCGGTTATTTGGATGAGAACAAGTGATTTGGCCTTATCTTCAGTTAATAACTGATTAACCATGCTAGGGGATGATATCAAGTCAGTTTGGATGCTCAGGAACGACCAAATCCCGAGAAAAACCGTCAAAAATCGAACCAGGGTCGAAACAGCGCGCGCAGGAAAATTCCGACCCGCGGTTACTGTAGCGCGGGTCGAAAAATTCCGACCCGCGGTTACTGTAGCGCGGGTCGAAAAATTCCAACCCGCGGTTACTGTAGCGCGGGCCGAAAAATTCCGACCCACGGTTACTGTAGCAATTTTCTGACCCGTGGTTACTGTAGCGATTTTCTCTGTAACAGCCTTAACTCACTCATCCGACCTCGGAATGAGGCGATTCAAGATGCGTTGGAAAGCCGACGAGGAGATCTACACGCTCCCATAATTGAATCATATGTGGAATAAATAGGAAACGAGGGGTGCTCCGCCTTTTGTAAACGACGCGGGGCTCCCGATCAGCTCTCGTTTCTGTTATTCCGAAGTTCCGTTGCTTCGTATGACCCGTCGACTCACTTCATGTGTTTGTCATTGTCAAACGAGCTCCTGCGACTCTAATAGCGATGTTTATCATCTTCTCTCTGTCTCGAGTCGTGTACGGACACCCATAGGTATTTTTAGACGCCTACAGGTACGAGCTCCCGCGACTCTAATAGCGATGTTTATCATCTTCTCTCTGTCTCGAGCCGTGTACGGACACCCATAGGCATTTTTAGACGCCTACAGAAGGTTATAAGATGATGATCTTTGTAATGCTCTAGCAAAAGAGACTACAAATTGACGGTCTCTTCAAATCAAGACGTAGAGCTCACATCTGCGTCTCAAACTCAAAACACAGAGGTCCTCCCTACGTTACAACCTTAAAATGCAGAGGTCCTCCCTATGTTGTAACATCAAAACGTAGAGGTCATCTCTGTGTTACAATATCAAAACGTAGGGTTCATCCCCAGTGTTAAGTCCAGACACAGAGTTCGTGGCCACATTCCCAGAACAAAACGCACGGGTCGGACCTGCGTTGCAACATCAAAATGCACGGGTCAGACCCATTGTGTAACATCAAAACACACGGGTCGGACCTGTGTTATAATATCAAAACGCAGTGCGACCTTTGCGTTCTCAGCCACCAAAATAGGTCCAACTCTGCGTTTCAAGTCTAAAACGCAGAGTTCGGGCCCAGAACGCTATTCTCCGCATTTGACTCATTCAAACGGTTTCAAAAACCATTTCCCACGATCTAAGGGGATCACAACTCCACCCAGGAGAGATTTTAGGGTTGGTTACACCCCTTAAACCCTTAAACGGTTTTAAAACCGTTTTCCACAAAATAGGGTCGGTTACACCCCATTAAGGAGAGATTTTAGGGGGCGGTTACACCCCTAAAACCTCTATAAATATGGGTAAACTCAACTGAGTTCGGACTCCTCGACTTGACAGCAAAGAAAAGATTTTTGGCTGGCTTTTTGGGGGAATTGATGGAGCTTTGGAGATCAGAAACATGAGCTTTCTTCATCCTTGGCTTACAAACCGATTTTAGTTAAATTAACTGTTTTATAGAGTTTCAAACTTGTTTAGAGTTATCAACTCATCAATAGTTCTTAAAAATTTACCACGCAAGTTCTCCACAGTGTCGTATTATGAGGAGAAGACCATGTTCCAGTGAAACAAGATGTTCGGATCATCAACGAGAAGCAAACTCGACACGAGCATTCGAGGGAAGAATCTCATTGTCACCGTGAAGAACCCAGTTTTAAATAAAGGGGAGGATTTGTATCAATTCTTTTCTCTTTTGTAATCGAGAATTCAAATTATAATCAAGATTGAGAGAATACAAATCAAATAGAATTCTTTCATTTTCTTATTGCAAAATTTCCACCAAACAGGAGTAGAAATCGATCGTGCTTCATCCATGTTAAACCTTTTCAACACAGTGAGAATATAATTCTCTTGGGATAGCCAAAGTTTGCCTAAAACCCTTTCTCGTGTGATCTCTATACCTAAGATCTTCCTGGCTGTTCCGCCGTAGGTCGTTGCCGCCGTCAAAGGTCATCATCATCATCGGGCTTGTCAATCTTGTAGTTTGCCACTGGATCTCCCTCAAAAAACCCTAATTGTTCCTCCCCAAATCAGACCTTACCGTCTCTCTTGTCTTATTTCAAATTAACAGGTTGGAATTTTATTCTTTGTTTGCTTTTAAATCCCCCGTCATCAAGCAACCCTAATTTTTTATGCCTATTGATTACTGAGGCATGATCAATATTAGGATTAGGATGCTAGGGAGTTCTTAAAACCATACATTGATCAAGCTGTTGATGTTTCCAAACCTCCATTGTGAATTTGCAATATGTTTTGATGCCCTATAAGAAACATGTGGCTCGTAGTTATCGCAAGTCTCTTAGAACAGCAAGAACCTATCACCGCCAGATGTTATTCTCTTCCTTCTTCACTTGATACTGCAATTTTACATGCCTTATTCATCTTCATCTTATGAAAACTCTATTTCATCTTCATCAGGTTTACTGGTTTTAATGGAAACTCTAGTCTCTACCCATGAAAACTCATGTAGACTTGACAAATTTTTATTCTAATAATTTTACTTTCTTAAATATACGAATACCAAATCTTATGCACATGTATGATATTCATCATTCTCCTATGTCTGACCTCAGTAGTCATATTAATCAAATGTGTTAGATCTCTTAATGCCTATATGTGAAAAACTAACGTATGCTATGCTCAACCTAGAATGAGGCCATTGTAATTAACAATGTTCTGAAGTGTGGTCTATACAATTATGCATCTAATGGACTCTAATTATTGTTAGCAACACTATTTTTTCTTTTTGGCTTCCCACAGAAGTATCCTCCCATAGAGATGGAAGGGCCATTAATCGGGCATCACATCTTATAAAAGATAATATAGATACATGAAAGGCCTCCCATCGAGAGTGTGACTCATACAAGTCCAGCGTAGCAAGCACAAAAAATAGTAATTAAGAACTAGCCACCCTCCAAAAAAACTATACAAAAAGTTTATAAAATTACCCATGTAGGTATAGAGACGGCCTAAAACAATCAATGACCACGCTAATATGAATGGCCAATATTGCCGTTTAATGCAAGCATGCATAATTCTAAGAG
This sequence comes from Asparagus officinalis, assembly GCF_001876935.1. Lineage (NCBI taxonomy): Eukaryota > Viridiplantae > Streptophyta > Magnoliopsida > Asparagales > Asparagaceae > Asparagus > Asparagus officinalis. The sequence goes on along the minus strand of NC_033800.1, from coordinate 221,130 downwards.
TTTTTATAGCTAACTTTGACTTATTTAGGTTAGCATGACACGTTACTATATTGGAATTAAGGATTGGATGTATGTGAATCGTGAAAAATACACAAAGCTTGAATTCATTGAAGGAGTTGTTTCTTTCATAAAATTTGTGCGTGAACACGATAGGATCGAACATGGGATGATATTTTGTCCATGCAGTCACTGTGGTATAGGCTGCATCACAAAGAGGAAGATGTAGAACTTCACATTGTTAAGCATGGTTTTATTAGAGATTATACAATTTGGGTATATCACAGAGAAATTCTAGCTCATAATATTACCGATAATGAAGAAGAAGACAAGGAAGAAAGTTTATTTCCAAAAGTGGAGATGGAGGAAATGGTAGAAGCTACTTTTGGTGACACTAATCTTGCTAAATATGATCGTCCTTCCAGACAAGAACGTGTAGATGAGTATGACAATTACATGAAAGATGCTAATAGACTGATTTATGAGAATGCAAAATATTCTACACTATTGTGGTTCGTTCAATTTTTTCAGATTAAATGCCTAAATAAATGAAGCAACATGTCCTTTATGATGCTTCTAAAATTCCTAAAAGATTCTATGCCTCTGGGAAACAATGTGTCTCAGAGCTGGTATGAAGCTAAAAGGATAATGTTTAATCTAGGTTTGAATTGTGAGAAGATTCATGCATGTCCTAATGATTTTGTGTTGTTCTAAGAAGAAAATTCTAAATTAAAAGAGTGCCCTAATTGTGGAGTGTCTAAATATAACAAGAAAGCATATCCTAACAAAAATGACATACTAGTTAAGGTGGTACGATACTTTCTTGTGACACAGAGGCTGCAGAGGCTCTACAAGTATAAGAAGACAGCTGTGGCAATGACCTGACATGACCGTGCTATTCCAAGCGAAGATGATAAAATGAGTCATCCAAGAGATTCGCCAACATGGAAGGATTTCGATAAGTTGTACCCAATATTTAGTCAGGATCCCATGATATTCGGCTTGGACTGGCTAGCGATGGTTTCTTCCCATTTAGTTTTAATGGCAATCCGCATAGTACTTGGCCTGTTATAATGATGATATATAATCTCTCACCGTGGTTAGCTATGGATCAATCATACTTTATGATGCCTCTTCTTATTGATGGGCTGAGTTCACCGGGCAACAATATCGACGTCTACCTTCAACCTCTCATTGATGGGTTACGGTCTTTGTTCATTGATGGTGTAGAGATGTATGATGCAGACAAAGAGGAAACATTCATGATGTGTGCAACCTTAATGTGGACAATTAACGAGTTTCCTGTATATGGAATGCTATCAGGTTATTCTATACATGGTTATAAAGCATGCCCTTACTGCCATGCTGATACATCATCGACATGGTTGTCCTTTAGTAAAAAAGATATGTTATTACAGTCATCGGCGTATGTTGGAAGAAAACCATCCCTATAGGGATGATGCTATTCACTTTGATGGTACTATAGAGCACAAAAAGGCTCAAAATTTTATTTGAAGACTTCCTTCACTCCGAGAATACAAATCTACTGCAATGACCACGGTCTTAGATGATGTACATAGAGGGCATCATGGTGGTTATGAGAGAGGCATGGGTCACAGTGTCACCAGATTTTATTTGAAGACTTCCTCCACTTTGACCTTTGCTACTCCTCCTGATGTCATTCGTGAGATGACGGAGCTTAAGTCCAAGATGGAATGACTAACCCAACTTGTACATATGGTTACTTTAATATATATTTTTTTCCAATTCAAAAAATAAGATTAACCCTAGAACATATAAGCTCAACTCTATACAAAGCTGCATGTTAGGTTCCAACTAACATGCTATGCAGTAATGTTCTTGCCTTTTGTACTGATTGCATTTGTTTTTAATTTCTGTTAGTGCACACGAATGTGAAGTACGACCTCTTCTTTTTATTCTCTAGGAAATGTCATTGATATGATCCTCTTGAAATGAAAACAAAGTCACTTTCATGAGATGTTTCTTTCTTAAGTATATCATTTTTATAAGATAATCATCAAATTGCACCCATGTTATTCATGCTCATTTAACATTATGATTCTGTTCTTGAGCATTCAACATTATTCCTAATTCAATACTTGCATAATCCTCCACTACTTCCCCTTTTTAATCTAAATTATATCATATCCTTTTGAATCTGCTTACAGAAATTAAGTTTTGAAATATGAGATCCGGTTATTAAGTAACTAAAGAATCAAAGTGTGATTATCTCAATCAATCAAGACACCAAATTAGTTAAGCATCAACTTTTGTAACCTCTTAAACAAATGCTCAATATTATCGATTTTTGTAATCTCTTAAACAAATGCTCAATATTATCTCATCTCCTTACTCATTTACTACATACTCCCTAACTACTTTATAGGTTGATTATTATACCGCTCATCGGCCTTCTGTTGTTCCGGCTACTTCACCGGCTTCTGCTCAGCCTTCTCCGGCTCATGTTCTACTTCCGTTGCTTAGTATTCTCCTCAAGATATTTCAACACAAAATCCTCTTGCAAGTCAATAAGGGGCTTGTTAAGGTGCTTAACGTAGGAGGACTACGGCGAGGAGGACATCCGCAAGGCTTTTGTCGATTTTCTTAGATTCAGTCAATAGTGACTTGCATTTTTAGATATTTGAGACATTATACATTTTGGATACTCTTTTATGTTTATGATTTAGTTGTTTAAAAATAACTAGTCATATTTTATTTTAGTAAATATTTTTTTTGTCTTATAATTTCGCATGGTGTGAGGGATCTTGAATCCATTTTATAATATATTTATGTTTTCGGTTGTATAATTGTGTGAGATTATTATTGTGAATAGTTTAATTATTCTATTTTAGGTATGCATATTTTTGTATGTTGTAGAGGGTGGGATAAATCAACCTTAACGGTTCTAACCGTTGGGGCTAAAAACGTGCACAACCTGTGCACGTTTTAGCACCAATAGTCTGAACTATTGGTGCTAATAACCGTTGGTGTTGATTTTAACACCAACGGTGCCGACCGTTGGTGCTGATATTAGCATCAATGATTTTGATCGTTGGTGTGAGTTTTTTCTATTTTAAAAAGTAAAATTAAAAAATTATCGGTGCCAATGATTATAACCATTGGTGCTGCTAAAAGAACCGTTGGGGCTGACTTTACCCCAACGCAGTTTGCCCCA
>NC_033800.1:188051-212189 GCF_001876935.1 Asparagus officinalis | reverse complement strand
TAAACCTCTGAGTTCTTTGAGATTCTTCGGAGGTGGCATGTCTTGGATAGCACGAATTTTCTCTAGATCAAGAGAAATTCTCTTGGATGTGATAATAAATCCCAGGAATTTTCCTCTTGATACCCCCAGGAATGATTTTGTCGGGTTCATCTTCAGTTGATGTGCTCATATGATGTCGAACATTGTCTTCAAGTCTGTAAGATGATTCCTTTTATGTTGGCTTTTCACTGCTATGTCGTCAATGTAGCACTCGATCTTCTTACGTAGATGTTCATGGAAGATGGCGTTCATTGCGCGTTGATAAGTTGCGCCCGCGTTTTTTAAGCCGAAGGGCATCACTGTGTAGCAATACACCCCCAATGGTGTTCTGAACGCTGTATGCTTTTTGTCTTCAGGATAAATCTTGATTTGATTATATCCGGAGAATCCATCCATGAAAGACATTCTTTCATATCCGCAGGTATTGTCAATCATGACATCAGTGATGGGAAGAGAGAACTTGTCTTTTGGACAAGCTACGTTAAGGTCATGAAAGTCGATACATATCCAGACCTTACCATTCTTCTTGGGAACTAGGACAATATTGGCTACCCAGTCTAGGTGTTATTCCTCTCTAACGAATCCCGAGTCTATAAGCTTTTTAACTTCTGACTCAATTGCTTCCATGACATCTGGACGAAATCGGCGTTGTTGTTGTTTAACGGGTTTTGCGTCCGGATCAATATTGAGGCGATGCATGGCTACTTTTGGATCAAGGCCAGGCATATCCTCATAATTCCAAGTGAAGACATCTACATATTCTCGGATGAGAGATATAAGGTCCTCTTTCTCAGATGGTGATAAGTTTTCAGCTATGAAGATAGGCTTAGGGTCAGATTCATCTCTCATGTTGACTTGGATAACTTTATCTTCAGTGGGTGGTTGGTGCTGTTCGAAAAGCATATCCCACAATATGTTAGGGCGTTTGATCCAGGGATCATTGGTTGATTCAATTAATTCTTCGTCACCCCCTACATCTGTATCTGGATGACTAGTTGAAACCATGTTCACGGTCAAACTTTTAAAGAAAGGTCTGACACTGATGTCGGATTCCCATGAGGATGTCCCAGATGAATGGTCCTGACACAGATAGTTACTGGTTTCATTTTGTGAGATAGAAGGAGTTGTGACGTAGCCCACACCTCTTCTAGTTTTTTGATAGTAATCCGGAGGTTTTCCTTCAGAGGTAAGAGACATTCGAATCGGTGTTCGTCTTCCTTTCCTGAAGTTTAAACCCAGTTTCTCATTAAAATTATATCCCATTCGCTTCATTAGACGTATAGTGTTTTTGTCGAAAATTGTTTTCTTTATTGTATCGGGGTTTATCCGTGGACCACCTTTGATCAGATCCGATTGCTGCAAATTCGACAGAGCTCCTACCTCACCAAGGAGATATTTGCTTAAAGCGCTGAAATCGACCAAGCGAAATCAGTAGCTTTTCTCGAGATTAAGACCAAGCCTATTCTCGAGGAACGGACGGGAACAGGCTTCAGATCCTTCGAATTGCTCTTTCTTTATGCCGGGATCTCGCTAGCCCTTGCTGAAATTCATGCTCCCTTACTCTCCAACTCGGCAGATGAAGACCAAGCCTAATCTCAAGGAACGGACGGACGGGGTTTCAGATCTCTTGAACTCTCCCTCTTTATGCTGAAGAACATCGCCGAGATCAGCTAGCCTCCTCTGAAATTCGTGCTCCCTTACTCTCCAACTCGGCAGCACCTCCTCGTCTTGATAATTAATCCCCACTCTGAAAGGAGCCCCTAGGCCTGTATTTATAGGCTTCGGTTGGGGGTTTTTGGATGAGAATGAATGATTCGTCCATATCTTCAGTTAATAACTGATTAACCATGTTAGGGGATGATATCAAGTCAGTTAGGAACCTCAAGAACGACCAAATCCTGAGAAAAACCGTCAAAAAACCGAACTGAGGTCGAAACAGCGCGCGCGAGACAAATCTGACCCGCGCTTGCGCTGGTCGGATCGGATCCGACCCGCGGTTACTGTAGCACGGGCCGAAAAAATCCGACGCGCGGTTACTGCAGCAGAATTCCGCCCGTGGTATTGTAGCAAAATTCCCACCCGCGTGCACTGTAGTAGAATCCTGACCTGCGGTACTGTAGCAGAATTCCGACCCGCGGTACTGTAGCAGAATTCTGACCCGCGGGTACTGTAACAGCCTTAACTCACTCATCCGACCTCGGAATGAGGCGATTCAAGATGCGTTGGAAAGCCGACGAGGAGATCTACACGCTCCCATAATTGAATCATATGTGGAATAAATAGGAAACGAGGGGTGCTCCGCCTTTTGTAAACGACGCGGGGCTCCCGATCAGCTCTCGTTTCCGTTATTCCAAAGTTTCGTTGCTTCGTATGACCCGTCGACTCACTTCATGTGTTTGTCATTGTCAAACGAGATCCTACGACTCTAATAGCGATGTTTATCATCTTCTCTCTGTCTCGAGCCGTGTACGGACACCCATAGGCATTTTTAGACGCCTACAGAAGGTTATAAGATGATGATCTTTGTAATGCTCTAGCAAAAGAGACTACAAATTGACGGTCTCTTCAAATCAAGACGTAGAGCTCACATCTGCGTCTCAAACTCAAAACACAGAGGTCCTCCCTACGTTACAACCTTAAAATGCAGAGGTCCTCCCTATGTTGTAACATCAAAACGTAGAGGTCATCTCTGTGTTACAATATCAAAACGTAGGGTTCATCCCCAGTGTTAAGTCCAGACACAGAGTTCGTGGCCACATTCCCAGAACAAAACGCACGGGTCGGACCTGCGTTGCAACATCAAAATGCACGGGTCAGACCCATTGTGTAACATCAAAACACACGGGTCGGACCTGTGTTATAATATCAAAACGCAGTGCGACCTTTGCGTTCTCAGCCACCAAAATAGGTCCAACTCTGCGTTTCAAGTCTAAAACGCAGAGTTCGGGCCCAGAACGCTATTCTCCGCATTTGACTCATTCAAACGGTTTCAAAAACCATTTCCCACGATCTAAGGGGATCACAACTCCACCCAGGAGAGATTTTAGGGTTGGTTACACCCCTTAAACCCTTAAACGGTTTTAAAACCGTTTTCCACAAAATAGGGTCGGTTACACCCCATTAAGGAGAGATTTTAGGGGGCGGTTACACCCCTAAAACCTCTATAAATATGAGGGTCGGTTACACCCCATTAAGGAGAGATTTTAGGGGGCGGTTACACCCCTAAAACCTCTATAAATATGGGTAAACTCAACTGACCATTAAGGAGAGATTTTAGGGGGCGGTTACACCCCTAAAACCTCTATAAATATGGGTAAACTCAACTGAGTTCGGACTCCTCGACTTGACAGCAAAGAAAAGATTTTTGGCTGGCTTTTTGGGGGAATTGCTGGAGCTTTGGAGATCAGAAACATGAGCTTTCTTCATCCTTGGCTTACAAACCGATTTCGGTTAAATCAACTCTTTCATAGAGTTTCAAACTCGTTCAGAGTTACCAACTCATTAAGAGCTCTTTAAAACTTGCCACGAAAGTTCTTCACAGCGTCAAATCGTGAGGAGAAGACCACGTTCCAGTGAAACAAGATGTTCAGATCGTCAACGAGAAGCAAACTCGATGCAAACATTTGAGGAAGGCATCTCATCGCCACCGTGAAGAACCTAGTTTTAAACAAAGGGGAGGATTTGTAATAATTCTCTTCTCTTTTGTAATCGGAAATTCAAATTGTAATCGAGATTGAGAGAATAAAAATCAAATAGAATTCTTTCATTTTCTTATTGCAAAATTTCCACCAAACAGGAGTAGAAATCGATCGTGCTTCATCCATGTTAAACCTTTTCAACACAGTGAGAATATAATTCTCTTGGGATAGCCAAAGTTTGCCTAAAACCCTTTCTCGTGTGATCTACGGGGGGGGGGGGGGGTGAATAAGGTATTTGCTAATCTAATCTGATATTAATACTAATTTAAAACTAATTAACAAATATCCTAGCAATGAGATATATATAATGAGATATATGCAAGGATATGCAAGAATAAACAATATGACAATAGGCGAAATAAACAATGAGACAATAATAAGTACGCCAATGCCAAACTCAAATACAAACAAATGATCACGGAGTTTAGTCACTATTGACCAACGTCTCCGCTACTCACCCTCGAGGAGAATCTCCACTATCAATACAAAATAACTACACACACGGTTTCCAAAACTCATCGATAACTTTTATAACTCACACATTTGTAATCACACAATACACCCTCTAAGTGTTGGCCTAGCCCGTGTCAACTTTCTCAAGTGCTTGGATTTACCACCTCTCCCTAAGCTTTAGTACCAACGCCACTCATCTTGGAATTGACCCCGTCTCTCACCAACCACTCTTCTCGGTGTCCTTGTATATTACAATGTGATCTCACGATAATGAAAGCTCTAATACAAGTTTTGTTCTCTACAATGAATGAGAACAATGTAAGCTCACTCTCAAAGATATAACCCCACAACCCAAGTGTATACAATATGTGAAAATACAAAAAGCTCATGGAGTGTGTGTGTAATTAATGAGAAATAACAAAATCAAACTCAAAGTGATCTAGCAAATATAAATATAACAATTGAAATATAAACAAACTAGATAATTGAGTTTAGAAAAACTTCTCTAAGAGCAAGTGAGAGAGATTAGAAGATTGATGCTCAAACACGAAATTAATATCCTCTCCTTGTAAACTTCTTTTTGCATAAACCAAAAAAAACACACTTAAACTTTGAAACAACACTTGTGAGAAACTTCCTTAAACATCCATAAGAAATAAATGAGAGAAGAGGGTTTTTTTATAGCCTCTCAAACCAGCCACAAAAACCACAAAAACCCACAAAAAACAAAACTAGAAAAACTAGCCGTTATAGGATAAAAACTTCTGATCAATCGACTGATAACATCATCAATCGACTGTTGGCAGTTTTGACAGATTCTGAAATTTTTACATATCTGACTTTCTAAAATTAATTAAAAATATCAAATCAACTCCAAAAATCATGAAATTTTGAGAAACGTTTCTAAACATATGGATAAACATGTTAGATAAAGAATTTCTAAAATATCACTTCTCATATATGAGAAAAAATTGTTTTAAGACACATATTCTAGATTCTAAAAATAGCTGAAACACTTGATTTTGTAAAATTATTTTGACATAATAAATCAACTCCAAAAATGATAAAATTTTATAAAATATTTGTAAACATGTAATATAACATGTTAGAAAAACATTTTCTCAAATTGAATTTTTTATTTGTGAAAACTCATTTATTTTGTAAACTATTCAAGAACACGAAATCGTCAAAACTTAATATTTGATGAAATTCTTCCAAACAAGTTTTGAAACATTTTTTAATAGATTAATAGACTTGAGGAAAGATATAAAATAGTGTAAACAAGTCTTTAATCCGTAAACATATTATTTTCCAAATAAATATGATAAATATGAAACTAGCAAGTATGTTTATAAATGTAACTATTTATTTTATATTTATTTAATTTAACTTGAAAGCGATAAACCAAAAATGTATATGTGTGTAATATTTGAGCTTTAAGTATAAACACACAAAATATAAGATCTAAACTAGAAATAATATACTCAAGCTAAGAGATATTCAATATGCTCGTCTTCCCTAACACCATATAAATACTCGACAAACATTGTTAGGAATTATTTGTTAATCATCAAAACTAGATTAGATAGTAGGCTCATAAATATGAGACCTAACAACATATCTTTCATGTCGAACTTCATCTTCAGCAACTGCTTGAATTCCTCAATTTGTGTCATTTCTTTCGCAGCTATCAACATATCATCCACATATAACAACAAATATGTTGGATGTTCAGTCTGCCTAAAATAGACACAATCATCATACTCACATCGATTGAAGCCGGCCTTGATCATGAATGAGTCGAAGCGCTTGTGCCACTGCCTCGGAGATTGTTTGAGCCCGTATAGAGACCTCTTAAGAAGACAAACCTTGTCTTCTTCACCTTCGTGGAAATATCCCTCAGGCTGCTTCATGTAAATCTACTCCTCCTATTCTCCATGCAGAAATGCTATTTTGATGTCCATCTGCTCCAACTCCAAATCATACTGTGAAACAATAGCCAACAACAAACGAATAGATGTATGTTTGACTATGGGAGAAAAGATCTCATTGTAGTCCACTCCTTCCTTCTGAGCATATCCCTTGGCAACTAACCTTGCCTTGAATTGCTCACTATTTTTCTTTCAAAAGATGCACTTGCAACTAATCGCTTTTGAGCCTCTTGGAAGATTGACCAGAACCCATGTCTGATTCTTCTCCAAAGATTCCATCTCCTGCTCCATGGCTGTAATCCACCTGTCACAATTATATGCTTTAACGACCTCTCTGTAGCTACATGAGTCTCCAGCTTCTGTGAATAAAGCAAAAGATACGTGATCATCGTCTTCCCAACCATATCTAGTAGGTGGCACCACTGTACAGCTCGAGCATCTCAACGCTATTGGTTGTTCCTCCTGTGTAGTAGATCTGTCTCCTTCGTCGGTTAGAGTCTCATCGGTAGGCCCACTATGGCTTGCAGGGCTTTCCGAAAACTCCACCTCCTGTATTCGAGAATCTGTAGAAGCATCTGGAGCTCCACCTTACGCTTTGTCTTCTGTCTTCGAATCTGCCCGCATGATAGCATCTTCATCAAAGACCACATATCTACTGGTAAAGGAACTGTGAGTCTCAGGATCCCATAACTGGTACCTTTTGACTCCAGAAGTGAATCCTATGAAGATACACTATCTCAACTTGGACTCCAACTTGTTTCTCTTCTAATTGTCTACAAGTCTATACGCTGGACAACCAAATATGCGTAAAGTCGAGTAGTCCACTGATTCTCCTTACCATATCTCCTCTGGGATCTAAAGATCAACGGCTGTAGATGGTGATCTTTAATCAAATAACATGCATGATTTATCGCATCAGCCTAAAAACCTTTGGACATGTCTTCTTGTAGCAAGAGACTACGAGCTCTTTCCATTAGTGTCTGATTCATGCGTTTAGCTACTCTGTTTTGTTCTGGCTGTCCTGACACACTTAACTAATGTTGGATGCCTTCATTAGTCAGGTACTCTTTGAATTCCCCAGAGGTATACTCACCCCATTATCTGACCTCAAGACTTTCAATTTCAGCCTCTTTTGATTTTCCACCAACGCTTTCCACTTCTTGAACTTCTGAAAAACCTCAAACCTCTGCCTTAAGAAATAGACCTAAAGCTTTCTGGAGAAATCACCAATGAAGGTAACATAATACCTCACACCCAAATGGATGCCTTTCGTGAGCCTCCCCCCCCCCACCAACCACAACAACACAATTTGGACAAGATGTAGCAACCCCTTGGAATTATGCTGTGAAGTAGATAAACATACTCTACGCTGCTTTCCCATAACGCAATACTTACAAAAGTCAAGTTTGCATGAGTTATTCCTGAAAGCACGCCCTTGTCGTGGAGTACTTGCAGACCCCTTTCACTCATGTGTCCTAGACACATGTGCCAAAGTATTGATCGATCAGTCTTCTCTGTTGTGGCTGAAACCTCGCCCTCAATAATGCAGCCTACCAGTCTGTACAAGTTCCTTGTGTGCTTCCCTTTCAGAATAGCAGTAGCGCCCCTGGTGATTGTGATAGCTCCACCTTCACCACTAAACTTGCACCCTTGAGCCTCAAGAGAAAGAAGATTTTTCTTCAAGTCCGTAACATACCGAATATTGGATAGAGTCCTTTCCTGTCTATCGTGCATCTTCATACTGACAATCCCAATGCCAACAATCCGACACACTTTATCATTCCCCATGAGAATCGATCCTTCAGAAACTGGCCTGTAAGTGCTGAACCACTCCCTCCTTGGGCACATGTGATATGTGCATCCTGAATCAAGTAACCAATCATCAATATACTTGCCCATACCTAACTCCGCAGTCAGTATGTCACAGAGATCTTCTATGACACCAACATGGTCATCCTTACCCTTAGTGTTGTCAATCTCGTCATCCTGTTTCTTCAAGTACTCCTTGTACGAATTGCAATTCTTCTTGAAGTGACCTGGTCGTTTGCATAAAAAACAGACGACATGACTAGAATTTCCTTGAGCCTTGACCAGATCCTTGCCCTTTGACTTCCCTTTCTTTACATTAGCCACTAGACCTGAAGATTCCTCCATGGTGTCTGTCTTCCTGATGAGTTCATTATTCTGAAGCACCGAGATGACATACTCCAACTCCAAAGTCTCCTTCTCATACATGATGGTAGTTGCCAAGTGATTGTAACTGGGTGGAAGCGAACACAGCAACAGAAGAGTTTTGTCTTCTTCTTCTAGCTTCACCTTAAGAGCCAACAAATCGCCAATAATCCTATTGAAGATGTTCAAGTGTTGCAGAATAGGCGTACCTTCCTTCATCTGAAGTTCATAGAGCTGCTTCTTCTCGAAGAGTTTATTTGAAAGACTCTTTGTCATATACAAGCTTTCCAACTTGCACCACATAGCCACAGTCATGCACTCATTCATAACGTTGTAGAGCACCTTATCTAATAAGCAAAACATAATCGTAGCCTTTGCGCGGACATCCATTTCTTTCCACTCATCTTCATCCAAAGTGAATGATTTCTTCTCAAAACCGTCTAGGGATCGGTGGACCCCTTCGCATCTTCCATGAGAAATTCGACCTGCCATCAAATTTCTCCATTTCGCACTTGGTCGCTATCGTCTTGGTCGCCATAGTAGCTCTGATACTAATTGTCGGAGTATGCAAGCCGTGGAAGATAAAACTTAAACAATCAAGTAACCCCAAATCTACCAAGCAATCAAGATAAACAACAAACAAAAAGATTTAACATGGTTCCACGTGATCAAGATGATCCATGTACGTCACAGGGAGAAGGGGAAGATCTTATTTCTTTTGAGAAGAGATTACAAGAGGTTGAAACTACACACCCCTAACAAATGGTGGAATATAGATCTCTCATTTTTTTTTCTTATTTTTAAACCCATGGATTGATGCAATATATAGAGAGAATGATTTTGCTCAATCCTATTAGAACTCTAACTTGAATCCTAATTGGATTTTCCAATTCAATTAATTTCTTCAATCCAATCCTAATTAGGATAGTATAACTATCCTAATTGGAGCCCAAACGCAATCCTGCTTCTCAACTGATTTGAGTCATCACGAACTCAACAAGATATCAGCAATCTCAAAATATGAGGGACTGCTATGGAATTATTGAAGATTTGAGAGATTAATTTCTAATTAAAAATAAACCACTTGTTTAGAATAAAGGTGGAAAGTGGTGCAAGCTTCTGGCCATCAAAAACTCGCTTTCGATCCTAATATGCCTTAGTTACAACGATCATGTGAGACATAATCCAAGTGGATTCATTAGGGACCAATACATGACCAAACTTGTCATTCATTAGGGATCATTTGAGAACCATCTTCATAGGAATAATTAAGATGGTTTGCATCATAGATATTAAAGATAAAATTCCGAAACAAACCTCCTAACCGCTCATGAATGCATGGTATAAATAACCTTTTCTATGGAGGCGATCATTCTAAAGGGGTGTTCTGGTAGAATCTGCACTCCTACTTATAACTAGCATGGTTCGATTGTCAGCTAGTTTTAGACATATGGTCCATATGTAATACAGGTTGTTTTCAATCAAAAGCAAATTTCATATCCTAGCTAGGTGAGCAAACTGAATTAATCTGACAGCTCAATCGCAGTGGCGTTATTTGCTATATATAATCGTTTTTATATATGCGTCGTCGTAACTTTGAGGATGTATCCTTAAAAAGTTTAGGAAGATGTCATCCTTTTAGGGAGGCGGTCTGCAGACATCAGTAATGCTTAGCTAGTTTAGGTTTGTGAGTTATGGCTTAGTGCTAGCGAGAACCCCATGCACCAACCAGTGACCAAAGAAAGTGGAAGCATTGTTATTGTTAATATTATTATTAGCTGAGAGCCGTTTGCGAAAGGGGTGGCATGCGAATGGGTCTTAACCAACTTTACGCAGCAAAAGGTGACATCTCGTATTCTTTTTGTCTGCTGTTATTTTATCCGGCACGAGTTAATCGGGACACTTTCTCCCACTTTAAAATATTAATAGGTACGTAGCTTTTCTATTATATAATGATGCGCATATATGTACATTCATTCATTCACATTGGTGCTGCCATTTACTTTTAAAGAAAATCCGTTTCCAATCCGACAACAATTCCCGGAGTTAGGCTCTCCATAATGTTTTGCTCTTTCCTCATGAGCTTCAATCGCTTCGCTATATATATATGTCGACTCATTACCTAGAGCTTTGCCTCCCAAAGCCAATTTGTTACACACACTAAAAATTAAAATTAATCACCGAGAGCAAAGTGTTTCTGCTTCTCAAAAAGCCCAAGGGACCACTCTACAAACTCAACCCTCTTCTATGCCCAAGACAACTATAGCATTAATTAGCTGGCTAATTAATTGAGCCAAATTATATATGTGAGTCTGGCCTGAGGTTCTGATCAGCAGTTAATTAGGAGGCTGTATTATTAGTGCACTAGCTACAAAATAAGCAGGTGTTATATGGTTGCTGATTTGGAAAAATTAAGAAAAAGGGGCAATTTTCGCGAGGTTTTCTGAGCACTGCTCGAAGTATTATGATGAGATATTCAAGAAGGCATAATAAACTTGTAAAAGACTTGGAGTGAAGAAAGAGAGAGGGGTAGTAGGAGCTAGTGTACATGTGTTTGTCCTGTTGTGTTTGTCCAAGAGGATTCCCTTGGGATGGAGCTTCGAGAGAGCTAGGGATAGACCCAACCCTCCCTTAATTTGACGATCTAGATCTCTCTAGCTATTAAATGTATTTAGTGTTATTTTTTGTGGTTGCTGATTATGGAGGTTCGAGCTGTCCAGGAGACTGAGCTAGCTTGTTTGGTGGGCACGCGTGACTTGAATGAATCTATCCATCCATCCACCCACCCACCCACCTAATGGGGGGGGGGGGTACGGGGGTGGGGCTCTAAATTAAGTTCGGAGTTGGAATAATAGAGAGAGTGGGACGTATAATATTAGGCTCCCCGGCCACCATGAGTCTTGAGTACAATGTATAATAATTAAACGCATGTCTTTCCCCCTTGTCTTCATCAAAATTGTCTCGAACCCTGCGCGCGTGATCACCAGAATCAGGCATATATCTATCTATCTATATATACACACCTAAACATGTACGTACGTATAAAATCCGTAAATTCCAATTGCCGATGCTGTCGTCTAATCAGTGTTTCCTCACGTTAAATTAACTCCTTTTTGACTTCATCAGAACATCCTGCCAAATCTCTACTTCGACCCGCTAGCTAGCTAGTTATCTCCCTTGTCTTCTACATATTTAGTTACGGACAGACCCTCATGTTAATACTCCAAATTTCTGGTTGATTGATATATATATATATATATTCTTTTAGTGGAATGTAAGTCACCTGATGTCTTTCACATGGACATCCCTCGATTCATCGATTTATGCTCGTAAAAGTTGAACTATCATGAAACACACAAAATGATTAAATCCTTAATTAACATTGTTCCGCGTTATCATTTAGATGACATTCAAAGCACACTGACTGTGCATGAAACACAACGTATGCTTTTGAAGTCTTAATGCTTTGAGAGAGTGGAATGAGGAGCTCAAAATCAAACGAATGAATAGTACTTGAAAATTCACATGGACACCATTCGCCATTCACCGGAGAGAGACAGCTAGTCAAATTGGAAATCACCCAAATAATTTGGGTGGAACTTGATTATCATATGATAATATCGCATGGAATATTCTGACTAGCTAGAGTGTGTTTGGTATGCAAGGATTGATCAAGTATTTAATAAGATATGTCCATCATTATCATTCACGGATGGGTAGAGTGTTAATTTGAAAAAGTTTAACTATTTTGTTCATGTTGTAAACTAATCCACTTGTGTTGCTGTAGCGATGATTCTGATAGGATCTGTGTTAACAAGAACTTACTTGCGAGTGCATGATTTCCATGTGGATATATAGATATGACATACGCTAATATAATATTTGTAGAAACATTACATTTCCAAAAACATGCCATTTTCCTGCTTCATGGAAATATAGTTCTCTATATGAAAATTCCATCAAGAACCACTAGTGAAAACTTAGGGCCACTTTGGCAAACTGGATAAACCAATTTTATTGGGGACAAAATTAGTCTATGAGCTTAGCACTTGTTTTCCATATGAAAATGATGGAATAAACTAGCTCTTTTGAGGCCCACTTTTGCTGAATAACTAGACAAGAAACAAATTAACCAACTCTCTCAGGGTCTAGAAGAGAATCAGTTCAAATAGAGCATATATAGTTTACAAAGTAGCCAAATCGAATTTAAATTAGAACTAGTTCAATAAAACCTTGTTTAGCATAACTCACAGCATAGCCAGGATTCCGACTTTTTAATATATAAATGCAATTATAAAAAATATATAGTATATAATCTCCATAAAAACATATACATAATGTTTGCATTGACTACAAAGATAAATTAAAGTTCAAAATACTTTCTCCGCTAGGTACCATTTGTTTCTATAAAATAAATCAAGCTTCTTTTATTTCCCAAACATATTAACTATCAACATGCATGTTAAAAAAAATGTAAATCGTTAAATAAATAAAGCCAACGAAGACAATAATCGTGAAAATGAGAATGAGATTTATTTGTGACATTTCATTTCGTACAGCATGCATTTTCGAATCGATCATTCTTATATATCTCCATGGTGGATTCCATCGTTTAGAATCGAAAAGAAAAGTTACAATAGGTTTTTCAAACCAGAAATGATTTTTTTGGGTAGCTTTCAAAATTTGCTATACCGCGCCTGCGCTTTACTATGATTTGATGTGGAAGAGTGAAAGGGAAGAAAGCTTAACGCAAGTTACATAGATACCTTCCTTCATTCGTCATCCCAAGAAGAAAGAAAATCTTTATTTCCAGCTGTCCGAAGCAAAACAGCAGGATCCATTTACCCCAGCCGCAGCCGAAGCCTCATCTGAGGGAGAAAGAGGTATATATAATAAGATGTCACAGAGCTTGATAATCCCCTGCTGCTTTCACCTTTAGGGTTTAGAAAATACAACGCTTGTTATCTCTAAAATTGATGAAAAACCTCCAAAAACTTAATGGGGGGACTTGAGCTCTTCAAATTGGAATTTTTATTTTCGAAAGGAATTGGTTAGAGTTTTACTGAATTGGGAAAAAGATCCCCAGAAATCACTACCCGTCTCTTCTATTTTTCTTGTAATAAAGCAGGCTGAGGATACCCACCGCAATACATTCTTTTTTTTCTGATATTGTACGTTTTCGTATCGCTGTTATCTTAATGGATACGTGATTAAAGTAAACCCATTTAGGTTGGCCCATACCCCGTTTCTCATAATTGATTTTGGGCCAAACTCTAGCTTCTGGCCCAACCTGTAGTTTATGGACACTTTGCTTGGGGGCCAAACGTTGAATTCAATGGGTCCTTAGAGCATCTTCAACAATGATCCTAGCTTTTCCCTATATTTAAGGAGCAAATATCCCATCCTAGGAAATAGGGAGTCAATAAGGAGCAAGTGCTCCAACAATGCTCCCCAAAAGACTCCCTAAATAGTTTTGGACATTTTTCACTTACCTTCTTTTGTAATAAATAATTGTAACGGCTATATTATAACGGCTATATTCCAACGGCTAAATTGTAACGGCTATATTTCAACGGCTATATCATAACGGCTATATGACCTCTATAAATAATATCATATGTGTTGACCCCATAGTTTTCACTACCAAATAATGGGTCTACGGGGACGGTTTATAACCGTCTCGCTAGACACTAAAACCGTCCTCATAAACCTAAGGGAACGGTTACTCATCCGATACCTTTGCTGCCGTAGTGTTTGGTCTAAGGGGACGGTTCATGACCCAAGTGGCGCGATTCTTGAATAGTTCCCGTTAATAACATTTGGGGACGGTTTAACTATGGGGACGGTTCATATTTTTGCAAATGGTGACAGTTATTTGGCAACAGGAACAGTTATTTTTTTAAGCTATCGTGACGCTTACACACCAAGGGGGACGGTTTCGACTTTGACCTAGGAGGGCGTTTTTTTGGTCTATGGGAACGGTTTTGTTTGTGATATAAAGGGACGATTTTATACCAAAGGAGACAGTTATAATTTTAATCTATCGTGACGCTTACACACCAAAGAGGACGGTTTCGACTTTGACCAAGGGGGACGATTTATTTGTCTATTGGAATGGTTTTGTTTGTGATCTATAGGGACAGTTCTTATACCAAAGGTGACGGTTATCAATTTTGACCGATCAAAGCAAATCATCCAGATATCACACATTTTATAGACCTGCGGTTTCAAAATTAAAAAAGAACAAGACAAAACAAAAACTCTATAATTTATATTTGCTCATGTCACAAACAAAGAAATGAAACTCCAAATAGAACAAGCAAACAACCAAATATAAAGAACAATTCATTACTTCATTACAATGACTTTTTAGTACAAGTTTTTTCTTTTGTCCAAATTACATGACTAAAATTCCTCTTTCAGTAAAACAAAAAGTTTCCTTTGTTTAAATAAAATGTCTCCATTGGTATACATAATTTGTAAATTGTCAGATAGAGCTAATCCCACAGTAAGTAAAAAGCATGCTCGGATTAACCTGTTTATAATTTGTAAATTGTCAGATAGAGCTAATCCCACAGTAAGTAAAAAGCATGCTCGGATTAACCTGTTTAAGCCACCATCAATTTTCCTGCATAAATTTAGATAAAAAGATAAAAATGAGATTATATTCATTACAAGATTCTGCCACTTGAATATATGCTTTAAAATTTCAATTAGCGCTTACGAACATATATAGCATCTAGTAATTTCAATCAATCATAAACATTTGTAATTTACATAACACCTCAATCATCCACAATATTTATATTTGAGCCACTACTTAGAATATCTTAACACAAATAAAACAATGTCAGAGTAGTGAATCAGATAATAATGGATAGTCTCAAATCATCACAAAAATCTAGATAAATTCAAAAGAGTATGAAATAACGACAAAAATCAGATAATAATGTCAGATAAAGTAGTGTTTAAATCACCGTGAACGCATTGATAATTACTGACGTCCCATTAATTGTGCAATGGGATGCAAACATCAGCAGCTTTTCAAAAGAAAAAGAAACACCTATCTTGCCATAGAACACATGTATCAGTTCCTTGTGATTGCTTCTTATTAACCTTTGTCTTTTGTTTATTATCCCTTCATGGAAGTTTCTGATCATTTAGTAGCCCTTCTTTCGTTGTGGATTGTATATATATTTTTTAATTCATTCATATCCATGTGCCTCGAATGAATTTTTTATGATACATAACGAATTTTTACATTCAACCATTCATTTCCATAAGAATAATATTTGTGTTTTAAAATTCTGCAATAAATGGCAAAACCTAAAATGCTTGGTGACTACAGAGTTCTCCACTCTAGTAGCTTCTCCATCAATGGATTATAAGTATCAAATTATGCACACGATGTAAGGATTTCAAAAAAAAGGCAGCAGTTGCAAAAATATACTTTAAGACCTTTGGTATACGCAGTAAATACAAAACTAGAACAGACGTCAACAGTTTGATAGGAGTGCAAACAAAAAGGATATAACAATAGAAAAAACTACCTCATTTCGTGGATGATGACTGCTTCCAGATGATCGAGGACGATCATGATTTCGAGCACTATTTCCTTCTTCAGTTGATCTTGTGCGTGCAACAAGTCTTGTAATAGCCGTCGGATCAATTGTTTGCCCAAGTGTTTCCGTCAAGAGCTCGGCGAAACCATGAACCAAATCTGCCTTCTGCGCTTCAAACTTTTTTGTCAACTCTTGCTCAACTTTTTGTGATATAGTTTGAACAACAGATTCAGGAACTTGCTCAAAGGGATCCACAGTATTTTTATTTTTATTTTGGAGCATGGTTTTAGTGCACCCCTCCCCATAAGACGTACACGTCCAGGATGTTCATCTTTCTTGACTAAATCCCATGCATCATCAACTTCATCTTGACATCTGAGTTCTTCTAAAGCACCCTACATTAGCAAAATTTATATTCATTTGATATGCATGTTATATGAAAATGGGACCTATAAAGCAATTTATGAAAATTTATATTTAGTTGATATGACATATACTTACTATCAAATTGATTGTTTTCTCTCCTTGTGGTTTTATCTTCTTTTTACGGGTCTCAATAAACAATTCAGCTTCACTTGGAGGTCTACCCAACTCCTTTTCCTATAATAAAGACATAATAGTTAAAATATTAATAAATACAGTAACCATGCACAAAAAGCAAGTATGCAGTTAATAAATAATATTAAGCAAAACCAACTGAAATACCATTTTTTTACGAATCCTGTCAAAACTTATTGACCCCGTAGTGTGTATATATTCTTGACCTTCACGAATTGCTTTGTTGGTCTCACTTGTTGTCTACACAATCAGAAGGAACATGGATATAAAAAACAACCTGACCATTCGAAACTTGCATGCAAATAATTATACAACTAAGAGCCAGTCAATATAGAACAAAGTGTCAAATATTGGCTGATACTTTCATAGTAAACATATGTGTTATATTTTATTTAGGTATACTAATTCAAACTAGTTGGAACCAGTCTCTCTTTTAAATAGAAAGCACATAATCTGAAAGTCTAATCTCATCTCATTTACCTTTGATTGTTCGGTGTTCCAGAATTTGAGCAAGGCTTTTACCTTTGATTGTTCGGTGTTCCAGAATTTGAGCAAGGCTTTAAATTCTATTTCAGGTATAGTATCCGGCCGTGTCTTCATTCTTTGTTTGTCATTTTTTGAGCAAGGCTTTAAATTCTATTTCAGGTATAGTATCCGGCCGTGTCTTCATTCTTTGTTTGTCATTTTTGAACCCGTCAAAGCATTTCTTCTTCAAGAAGGATTTCCAGCGCCTCCATGCACAGTTGACAGTTTCTAGGGTCCATTTTTTTTCTTCCTCTGGAATGTCATATTTTTCCTACATTGACATAATTTGACAATAAAAAAATCTAATCATAAATACTTGATATAAATAGGAGGGAAAAACAAATATAAATTAGCGATTAAATATGAATTTCGTACCTTAACATAATCCCATATTTTTTCTTTATCTTTTCCTTCAACTTTGTGCCAATTTTCCTTATCCAGAGGTGCAAAACTTGAGTTTCTTCCAAGTGTGCCTAAGAAACTACTAAGTTCACTACATGCCTTATCTGACGGTCCAATAGGTTGTTCATAACCATTTAAAAAAAAAACCTGTCGATCATGTACACTTCGTGCATGAACTTTTTCACATTTAGTTTGCCCTCGATACTTTTTTGGTTTGTCTACCACTGTAGTGGCTACCTTTCTTGCTGGTTGTCCCCGTAAATCCTCATATCCTTCAGACTCATCTATAAAATCCTCCCCAATAGCTACCGCTAAGGCAACATAGACTCCATAACTCAACCTCTGTCTTCTTCTCTATTCTCTCCTCTTCATGCAAGTAAAAGTACAGAAGGTAACACAACATCCTCTCTTCTCTTTTGCATTCCATAATTTTCTTCCACCATATTTTTTTTAGACTCGAAATGAATGAAGGTAAGAAATATTGCATCATTTTCATTTTATTTGAACCATTTCATTTTTTTCTATTTCTGATGACAGGATTCAGTTTATACTAATTCTTTATATAAATAGATCCCAATTTAATATTTTCTAAATCTGATTGAAAACCTCATGTTACTCTTCTTTTCCATTCAATCTCTGCTATCTTATTTTAGCATAACTAGAAACTTTTGTTATCTCTTAGTTTCTTCCTTTCAACAACTAAATAAAGTTTGATGAAATTTGAAGGTTAGCTAAGCTTGGCAAGAGTACAAATAGAGCCATGAATCTCTCCCAGCACTACAAATTTAGCACTAAGTGCTTCTAGAATACTGAGTAGTGGAAGAGGTCACAAAGGAAAGCCGAAACAAAAGCACAAGGAAAGAAGATCCTGAGAACTAATGCAACGGAAAAAAAATAAAATTGAAGACATGCTCAAAGGACATGAAAAGCATGATGCAGTAAAAGTTAAAAGATTGACGCCAATAGCAATCAAATAGCGGAAACATTTGCTCTCTAGTGTAAGGAACAACAAACTTCATGGATTAAAAATCCATTGAACTACTAATCAAAAGTGGACCAACAAAACAAAGTGAATAATAAATACAAATATAAAAGAGTATAACACGGGCAACAATCGGAGCGGCGCAAACAAAAGAGATTATTTCCATTGGAAAAAACAGAACAAAACATGCCGCATCAAGCTTAGCACTCGCTGCATGTATTCACAATCCAATTATAATTTTCTCTTATGTTTCTTTTCTTGTTTTAAAGCTTAATTGCGGTAACACGTATATATAGCTAGAAGAAAAATTGGAAGATTTCTGCGAGATGTGCAGGCTTTATCTAATTGAAACCCTAGTTTGATGAAATCCCTAATTTGTGAAATCAAGTAAAATTTTCATTAAATAGTGAAAAAAAGAAAAAATGAAACCCTAGTTTGATGATTGAAAAGGAGATAGATATGTACCCCAAATCACAGGATGCTTGAGAGGGGATGGCGACGAGAGGCGCGGCGGACGGGGGAGGTGTGGCGGACTGGAGAGGCACGATAGACGACGAGATGGCCGGCGGCGGATGGGGGATTCGACGAGAGGAGAGGCGCGGTGGATGGGGCCGTCCCCGTAGACCCATTATTTGGTAGTGTTTGATGATGATTTGTTAAACAATTTATTGCTAATATATTCTCTAGTTTTGTTTTTATGTTTCTCTTTACAGGTATTTCAACACACGACAATCAAGCGTTAAAGACTCAAGTTCATATGTGTGGAGTTACCTAGGTATAAGAATAGTTTACTTACATATATTGTATGTTTATATTTAAGCTCAATATATGTACACTTAACACGATTTTTGACGTTTTCTATCATATAAATGATTTTTCATCAAATGTTATTACAATATCATTTATCTCATGTTTACAGCTCTTTCATGCTTTATTATATACATATAATATATGCATGATATATATTTACATGGTTATAAGTCATATCAAAATTTTCATATTCATAAAATACAGGTTTTACGAACACTTTTCAAAAACAGTGTGTTTTTTAAAACAAAAAATATTTTTCCAAAAATTCCTTTTCTAACATGTTCATTTTATCATTTAGAAACTTTTCCTAAAGTTTTATTAATTTTGGAATTGATTTGCTATTTTTAAAGTATTTTTAAAATCAGCCCAAAAACAGGTTTTCAGACTGTGTCAGTTTGCGGTCGACCGCAACGGTCGACCGCCATGAACAAATTGTCATAGTCTGGATTTTATATGCCCGCGGTCGACCATGACGGTCGACCGTGAACCATCCAGAGCGCCAGTTTTAAAACCCTGTTTTCAGATTTTTTTTGTGCCTCGCGGTCGACCGCGAGATTTCCACGATCGACCACCGATCCCATCATTGCTTTTTAATGGCTACTTTTTTACAACGGTTGTCTGAGGCTTTTTTGGTCTTTTCTAATTGGTTTTGGCTGATATTTTGAGTGGGTATAAATACCCCATTGCTGCTCTCTTTCAGATATCCAAGTCTCGTGTTTAACAAAATCTTAAGAGTGTTTAAAAGAGCTGTTTAAGCTGATTTCATCAGTCTATTTTCAAAAAAAGTTTTCCTACTACAAGAAGAGGATTTTTAATCTCATCATCCACTGTTCTTCTTGTCTATGGAGAAGTTTTCTCTAACTCATCTTTACATATAGCTTTCCACTTAATTTTCATATCTTAGCTATATTTATTAAGTTGTATTATTTTCATTCACTGTTATCACACACACATATTGAGCTTAATATCTTCATACTATATAGTGTGGGTTGTGGAGTGTGATTTAGTGAGTGTGAGCTTCATTTGCGTTCTCATTTGTTATTAAGAACAAACCATTGTATTTAATATTTATTTGTGAGTATCATTTGTAATATACTTGTACACCGAGAGAAGTGTGAGGCGAGAGACGGGGTCGAATCCAATAGGAGTGGCGTCGGTTGATGAACCTAGGGAGAGGTTGCATCCGAGCACTTGAGGAGGAGGACACGGACTAGGTTCCTACACTTAGTGTGTAAAGTGTGATTGATAAGTGATTGTGTAGTGTGAGAGTTTTCGGTGATCTTGTAAACCGAGTGTGTAGAAGTTCCGGCTTCCAAACCGGATTGTGATAGTGGATATCTCCTCGAGGTGAGGAGCGGGGACGTAGGTCGTGAGGACCGAACCTCGTAAACATATCTTGTGTTTGTGCTTGCTTAGCGTATATTTTCATTTATGTTTTTTACTTATCGTTCTTATTCATATCTATCTCTTGTTAGAACAAACTGATCAACATAATTTTAATTAGAATTTAATCGGGATTAGATTAGCATAAGATCCTAATCACCCCCCTCTAGGGTCTAACAATATGCACTCTCATTTTTCACTCAACGGCTATATTTCAATATTATTATTATATTTTCTATCTAGATTTGTGTTTGCAGCTATATTATTGTATTTTCTATTATTGTACTATGCTATTGTATTTTTTGTTAAGACTTTATGTAGATTTGTGTTTGCAATCAATGATAACATAATTTTTTTAATTCAATCACACATAATAACATAAGCTTAATTACTAAAAATGATACATAACAACATAAAAACACACATAGTGAAAATAGCACAGCTTACAACATAATACTTATTAAACAATGACAACTAATTAAAACTACCATCAATTCCTTTAGCAATGATTCACATCTTGAGTTGTTTGTAATATTCTGCTTGCATTGGATCCATGTTACTAGTATCAATTGACATGATTCTTTCATCTTCTCTTTGTTGTTCCAATCAGAGTTTTTCTTTCTTAATAAGAATCTTCTCTTGTTCTTGAGCATATATTCTGTCAAGTTGTTCTTGTCTCTTCTGATTGTTCACATCAAGCTTTTCAACGAACTCTTCAAATTTCAATGCCATAGGCATACTCGTATCAAATGCACGTTTTCCCTTTCCCTTTCTTAACAGTTCCTTTGTAGCTTTTCTTCCTATTGGTCTTTCCAATCCTTCGGAAAAGGTATCACAAGAAATATCATCTTCTCCCAAATTTATTGTATCTGGACTTGAAGGAATGGAACTTGCAGGACTAGAACTTGCATGACCAGATTTGTATGGAGTTTTAGATTTTTTTTAGAACTATCAATTCTCCACTTTGGTGCATCTTTTAATTCTCTCCAACAATGAAGAAATTGAAATGGATGCTTTTGGATGCTCGTGTACAATTCCACTGCTTGACATACCTATTTAGAAATTAAGCCTACTTAAAAATTATTATACGTAAATACGATATTAAAATTTTTGAATGAAATTAATTCCTTATCGCTCTCACTAATACCACTTTGTTGCCTTGCTAAAATTTGAGCATAGTAGCCACAAAATTTATTTACAGAAAGTTGAATTAACGACCAACGCTTTATTAAAGAACTTGTCGTCCGTTGAGATTCACAATTCTTGAATTGATGGAAGTAACCATGCACCCTTTGCCAATATCTTTCATTTTTTTGATTGATCCCTTGCACTGTATCCCTGCTTATGTTGAGCCATGCAGATACAAGTAGAATGTCTTCTTCCACGGTGAAGTTTTTCGTCTCTGGTTTTTCTAGGAAATTTATTTTCAATTGACTCAACTGGCATGACAGATTGACTGAGATTTTCATCTAGTAGACCACTATCAGACAATGATCCCTCATTTAGTAGAGAAGTGTAATAATCCATCTGTCCAAAAATAATACAAATTCATGTCAACACTATAATTAGTTTAAAAAATTAAAAATGAAATGAAAACTAATAAATCAGTTGTAAGTATAAAATATGAGAGAAATAAAATAATTAAGAGATGAACTAATTTACTTACCTTTAAAGAAAAATAGTAGAATGCCAAGTGCTTTTAAATTATGAGATGAACTAATTTATCCTATACAAAGATGCAATATTTATAGAAGAAAGGAGAATGAGAGGGGCTTGAATGCAAATATGACCGTTGCATTTTTTGAACCGTTGCTTGTCATTGTAGATATAGCTAGGGAGTCTCTCTATTGTCTTTGATTTGGAAGATGCTTACAATTAAGGACCCTATATTTGGAATATGGGATAGGGAGCTTGTTGGAGCCAATTATTCAACTCCTACTCCCTAAATTTGATCAAGGACAAGGGATGAGGAGCCTCTTGGAGTTGCTCTTAGGCTATGAAAACTATTTAATATTAAACACCATATATATTATATTATACTATAAAATCGGCTGTCACCTGCCCCTTAATAGCTCCGCGGCCCGTGCTTCGCCGTTGTGGGATGCTGCCACCAGCGTGTCGCCACCTCTATCCCCAGTGCTGTCCACCATAGCGAACATTACTACAATGCACCTCAGTCGTCATTATTAGTTGTAGTTGGGGATGCTACGTTGCTCCAGCTACTGGCCATCACTCCACCACGACCGATCGACCCCTAAAGCAAGCTTGCCTTACCATATGTCTCGAATCTGTTTCAGTGTCTGGTGGGCTTTAAGCCTGGAGGCCTTTGGGCCAAGTTAGCGAAAGGGGTTTCTCTTGTTAGCACTGTATAAGCTGTCTCTCTTATGTGAGAGAGTTGAGTTGAGAATGAGGTCTTTTAAGAAAAGATATGAAGGAGAGGCTACTTGCGTATTAGGTTGAGAAATATAGAGATGAATTATCCTTCTTGTATTGTTCTCCCTCATACGTAGTGGATTCCCATATTGTTGCCCTGTAGATATAGGTCGAACTTAGTCGACCGAACCATGTAAATCTTATTGTTTCTTTTTCTTCCTTGTACGTTGTTCTCTATCTTGTAGTTTGATCTCCAAGGGTAGCGTAGGTTAGAATTAGGGATCGTCGATTCCCCAACGCCATGATCCTGGCACTTGACTACCACCACCAACTGGCCATCGCTGATCTATCGTTGCCATCATCATTGATCTGTCACCATTATTCTGGTACCAGTTGCAACATTCCATCATCATGGACACTATCGCCAACTGCTAGTTTCCATAATCTTCAATGTCCTTGCACTACAGAAGGTTTAATTTGTGAAAAAAATATATTGACAAATGTCGCACTCTTTGATTCTTTAAGTATACAAATCATGGCAGCATCACATTTGCCAGATTATACGACCATAACTGAGAGTTGAGTTGAGAGTTGATTACACGTACTAACTAAAACCCAAGGGTTCAAGAATTCTGGATTCAATAACTTGAGGTTAGAAATCTTTTGCCTGGTAGAGTAATTTGGAAAAAGGCGGCAGGTATTCACGGCCCATCTGTAGACTTGAAGTATTAAAGGGTTCAAAAATGTTAGAAGATAATTTATAATTCTAGAACACTCTACAATAACCTCGTAATATGAAAAGCTTCTAGAGATAACTAGGACTAGAAATATAACAAAAATAAGATATATCTAGAATATAGGAATATTAATTATTATACACTCTAGAATGTTTCATGTACAATATCTATGCTCTAGATAATTCTATATATACCTATAAGTAGGCAATGGATTTTGACATTGGGAACAAGCTTTGAAGCAATTAAAGCGAAGTTTTTTCAAGCTAGCCTCTTCCCTTCAAACTTTTCATTTCCCTTCTACTTCCTCCATTCTCAATCCTCTAAAACTAAAATCAATTACCCATCTAGCTTCCGCAATTCCAACAAAAAATAGAGTTACTTAAAATTCCACTGCTGGCAAGCATAACTATAGCATATCGAACTCTTGAGCATAACTTCATCATCTCAGAAATATGATAGGTTACCTTCAAGGCTTCAAACAAGTGTTCACATGAGAATTAACTATCACCATTG
>NC_033800.1:182147-188041 GCF_001876935.1 Asparagus officinalis | reverse complement strand
CTTTTTCTTTATTTGAGAAATTATAGTGAAATTATGTTGTCCTAGTAGTCGACAATAAAATTCATAGCAGAATATTGTTGGAATATCAAATTAGAATGTTAAAATAAATAAGGTTAATAGCATGAATTTTAGAAGTGTAAAGGTGATAAGTTTATAAGGAGAAGAGACATAGGTTATGGAAGAATAAGAGTTACTCACTCTTTTATGATATTTTATCTTTATGACATTAAAAGAGGAGTTTAATTTATGACTATTGGTATGCCTATACGTTTTGTTTTTAAAGCCTATATAAAGGGCTATTGTAATCCTTATTTCATCAAGAAAAAATTAAAGAAATAAAAGTAAGTTCTTTGTCTTCATTTAGGAGAGTTCTAAGTTCGTAAACTTAAGAGTCAATAGTGGTATCAGAGCCACTTGATCCAATTTTTTCATTCTCTCTTCTTCTCATGGCTAGCACAAATAATCTTGTCAATCCTCAAGTGCCCAAATTATCAAAAGATAACTATGACAGTTGGTCAATCCAAATTAGAGCCTTATTTGGTTCTCAGGAGTTGTGGGAACTGATCATTGATGGGTTCACGAAACCTACACCAGAAGTAGAAGTCACCTACACCGCCAAAGAGAAGAAGGCTCTCAGAGAGCAAAGAAAGAAGGACAGCAAGGCTCGTTTTCTACTCTATCAAGGGTTGGACGAGTCTACCTTTGACAGAGTTGCCGAAGCAACAACGAGCAAGGAAGCATGAGAAATCCTTGCTACCATCTACAAAGGTGTCGAGCGGGTGAAGCGAATTCGCCTCCAAACTTTGAGGGGCGATCTTGAAGCCGCTCAAATGAAAGATGAAGAAAAAATCTCCTATTATTATTCATGATTAATTCTAATTGTGAATAAAATGAGGAGAAATGGAGAGAAGATGGAGGACATCTGAGTGATGGAGAAGTTACTTTGATCCCTCACATCAAAATTCGAGCACATGGTGGCGGCAATTGAGGAGTCAAAGAATTTGGAGGAGATCTTGATCCCTCACATCAAAATTCGAGCACATGGTGGCGGCAATTGAGGAGTCAAAGAATTTGGAGGAGATCTCAATAGAGGAGCTCTTGGGATCTCTCCAGTCAAAGAATTTGGAGGAGATCTCAATAGAGGAGCTCTTGGGATCTCTCCAAGTTCATGAACAACGAATACAAAAGAAGGCTCATAGTTTTGGAACAAGTACTAAAGTCAACATTGACTCTAAGTAATAAGGGATCATAAGGTAGAGGTTGAGGTCATGGTCGTGGTCATGGTAGAGGCAAGGGACGTGATCCCCAACAACAAACCACTCAAAATCAAGTAGTGACTCAAAGCTTTAGAGGACGAGGACGAAGCAATCGTGGAAGATCCACACCTAGGCGTGGAAACAATAAGTATGTTTAGTGCTATAACTGTCATATGTTTGGGTACTATGCTTCAGATTATTAGCAGAAAACTGAAGACCAAACCAATCTTGTCGAAGCAACAAATGATGTGGGTAACGACTCTACACTTCTTCTTGCTAATGATGATTCAAGCGTTGAGAATGATGCTTGGTACCTTGACTCGGGTGCTAGCAACCACATGTACGGAAAGAAAGAACATGGAACTCGCAGAAGGAGTTCATGGAAGTGTGAGCCTGGGAGATTCTTTAAAACTCCCGATTGAAGGCAAATGGAAGAATAAAATCTACCAAAAGGATGGTAAGCCTGAGTATATTTCCGATGTTTACTATATTCCTAACATAAAAAGTAATATTCTTAGCATCGGTCAATTACTCGGAAAGGGATACAAAGAACATATGGAGAACAACCATCTTTGGTTGAAAAATATAAATGGAGGCCTCATAGCTTGTGTTAAGATGACAAGGAACCGCATGTTTCCCTTGCATTTAAACATGAAAGTCGATAAGTGTTTCAAGGACTCATGAAGAATGAGTCATGGAGGTGACATCTTTGCTTCGGCCATCTAAACTTCAGCGGCCTGAAGTTACTGTCTATAGTTGGAATGATACGAGGTCTACCAACAATCGATCCACCGAATTATATTTGTGAAGGTTATGTAATTAGCAAGCAACCACGACTTCTTTTTCCCAGTGGAAAATCATGGAGAGCAAAGGCACCATTGCAACTTGTTCACACCGACATCTGCGGACCGATAGATCCCATCTCTTTGGGAGGTAATAGATATTTTATAACCTTCATTGATGACTTCTATAGAAATTTGTGGATGTACACTCTTAAAAAAATATGTTGCATTTACTACATTCAAGCATTTTAAATCTTTAGCTGAAAAAATTCTTCGATCTGACCGAGGTGGTGAGTACACCTCAAATTTGTTTCAAGAATATTGTAGGGAGCAAGGTATAAAGAGACAATTTACTACTGCCTACACACCACAGCAAAATAGCATTGTAGAAAGAAAGAACCGGACCATCCTCGACATGACAAGAACTATGCTCAAGAAAAGGGATTGCCAAAGCAGTTCTGAGCAGAAGTGGTAGCGTGCTCATCTTATTTGCTCAATCGATGTCCCACAAAGATAATGAAGAATAAGACACCTCAAGAGGCATGGAGCAGTTACACGCCTAGTGTGGCACACCTATGAATTTTTGGGTGTGTTGCATATGCTCAAGTACCTGAAGTCAAAAGAAAGAAGCTTGATAATCACGGTGAAAAATGTATTTTCATCGGATATAGCAAGGAGTCGAAGGCATACAAGCTCTACAATCCACTAACCAAGAAACTAGTTATTAGTAGAGACGTTGTCTTCAATGAAGAAGAAGCATGGAACTGGAGCAATGAAGAGACTACCAAAGATCAACCCGTGGTGAATGAACTTGATGAGTCACTACATGAGAAACCATCACCAGCTACGCCACCATCTCCTCCACAATCTACACCCTCTCCTACAAGAGGTTCTCCATCTTATGGGGAAGGTAGTAGCAGCAAATCTACAGTGCAACGAGGTCCCATCAAAATGAGAAGCCTCAGGGAGATCTATGAGTAGTTAGAAGAAGATAAAGAGTCAAATCTCTTCTGCTTATATGTTGATCATGAACCTCACACCTTCTAAGAAGCCGTAAAAAAAGATTGTTGGCGAACAAGATCCACGCCATCCAAAAGAATGACACTTGGGAATTGACAACACTTCCATAAAATCACAAGGCAATAGGGATCAAGTGGGTGTACAAGATCAAGCGCACAACAAATAATAAAGTTGATCGGTACCGGGCAAGGCTTGTAGCGAAAGGTTACAAACAAAAGTACGGCATCGACTATGAAGAAGTCTTTGCTCTAGTTGGTCGACTGGATACGGTGAGATTATTAGTTTCACTTGCAGCTCATCACAGGTGGAATATATATCATTTGGATGTCAAGTCAGCATTCCTCAATGGCGTTATTGAGGAAGATGTGTACGTGCAACAACCAGAAGGCTTTCTTATGAAAGAGCAAGAAGACAAAGTGTACCATTTGAAGAAATCCTTGTATGACTTAAAGCAGGCACCATGGGAATGGAACGCCCGAATTGATGGCTATCTTCATCAAAACGGCTTCATTAAATGTCTCTATGAATATCTCATCTACATGAAGAGGAACCATAAAGACGAATTTCTAATAATTTGTCTTTATGTTGATGATTTATTATACACAAGAAGCAGTACCGAGATGCTTGTTGAATTCAAGGCAGAAATATCCAATGAATTTGAGATGACGAACAATGGATTGATGTCCTATTTTCTTGGCATTGAAGTGAAGCAGCAGTAAGAGGGGATTTTTATATCCCAGAAGAAGTACATGAAGGAGATCTAAGAGAAGTTCAAGATGAATGAATGCAACCCTGTGAACACCCCAGTAGCTATCGAAATGAGCTCTCAAGAGAAGGAGATAGACTTTTCGTGGATTCAACTCTTTTCAAAAGTCTAGTTGGCAGCCTGAGATACTTGACGATCACACAGGTCGATATTACTTATGGAGTATGACTTGTGAGTCGCTACATGGAGACACCGAAGGAGTCTCACTGGCTAGTTGCGAAGAGGAAACTAAGGTATATCAAAGGCACATGCAACCTGGGTCTCTTCTATGCATATGATGAAAATGCACAACTAGCTGGTTACTCAGATAGTGACTGGGGAGGTGACCAAGATGAGAGAAAAAGCACCACATGCTATGTCTTCTATCTTGTGTCAACTGTATTTTTATGGACCTTAAAGAAGCAAGAAGTTGTGGCCTTATCTTCATGTGAAGCAGAGTATGTGGCAGCTGCATCTACAGTATGTGAAGCAATTTTGTTGCGAAACATATTAAAGGAGTTAGATCATCCACAGAAGACTCGGCCGTAATTTTTGTGGACAACAAATCAGCCATCCAGCTTGCAGAGAACCAGTACATCATGGGAGGAGCAAACACATAGATACATGGTTTCATTTTCTCAGAGACCATGTAAAGCAGAAAACCGTTAAACTGAAGCATTGTCATACCACTGAACAAGTAGCAGACATATTCACCAAGCCATTATCAGGTGAAACTTTCATGAGGCTAAGAGACATGCTTGGCATAAAGACATTTTGATTTAAAGGGGCGTGTTGGAATATCAAATTAAAATGTTTGAATAAATGAGGTTAATAGCATGAGTTTTAGAAGTGCAAGGGTTATAAATTTAGAAGGGGAAGTGACGTAGGTTATGAAAGAATAAGAGTTACTCACTACTTTATGATATTTTTATCTTTATGACATTAAAAGAGGAGTTTAATTTGTGACTATTGGTATGCCTATACGTTTTGTTTTTGAAGCCCTATATAAAGGGCTATTGTAATCCTTGTTTCATCAAGAAAAAATTAAAGAAATAAAAGTAAGTTCTTTGTCATGATTTGGGAGAGTTCTAAGTTCGTAAACTTAAGAGTCAACAAATATGTATAATGATTTAAACAGACCAGTCCATTAAACCCAAACATGAATCATGTAACATTCATAGAAAAATACGTCTAAGGATCTTCCTCAAAATTAACGCATCGGTTAATATGTCAAGGCGGCGGTGGACACAAGTAGTGAACATTAACTAACACACAATAAAGTCGCCAGGCATGAAATATCTCAAATCGGGATGCTCATATCAATAGGCTGCCACAAGACACGAATACAATATGCTTCAATAAATATCTAGTAGTGGTGTGCAGTGCATTCTTAAATAGCTATATATATGCTGGGACATGTTAATGCGCTTAAGAAAGCAGCAGCATGTTACAAGGCAGATTTGATAGTGTAATAAGATACAGTCATGTGGTGTCAGGATTAACACAATAATAGATAAAAAGGTAAGACATAATTGCGCTATTAATGCATAATTGTCCATTGCTGCAGCTAATCTCTGTCATGATCTTGAATAACATCCTAGCTAGATAGTCAGGTTTGCCGAGTAAATTGATAGAAAACTGTCCTGTACGTGGACTGAGCCAGAAGAATCAATAAAACTGGAGCTACGTATACCGAGCCAGAAGAATAGTTACCTGAATATCCCCCTTAAGTATAGCCAGGAAGTTGGTTGAAAGTTTTCTGGTGACATTTCCGGGATCGCTGCGCCTGCCAAACCAGTGTGTGGGTGATGCACGCATACACACGCGCGCAGATCCTGACAATCTGATTTTTGACTGAACCGAAGCTGAATCTGAGGATGATGATGATGATGATGAGGAGGAGGAGGAGGAGGGCAACCAACGCCATCACTACGTGCCAATCAACCCCCCAAGAAAGAGTATCCCCACCTCCCCAATTAATTGACTGATTTGTGAGAATTTTATTGTTTAATTACACTATTATTATTACGCCCCCCACCAATAAATATCACTATCAGCAACCAGCAGTCTACTCACCAACTTCCGTCATGT
>NC_033800.1:173708-182137 GCF_001876935.1 Asparagus officinalis | reverse complement strand
TTGATCAACTGCGGATGGTATTCTACTCACCAACATCCGTCATGTATGGTTATCGTAACTGCGCCCACCCTACGTACCCCCTAATTTGGAATGGAATGTTCACTGCTAAATTCTCCCCGAAGGCCGTTTTCAACCTCATTTTGTTGGATCTCGAGTCATGCAACAATCCCCTCGACCAAGGAGTCCTTGACTTCAGATCAAAATTTTTTTAGATAGTTAATGTTGAAATGTGATTCAAGCCTCTCTTGATCAAGTCAAATCAGTTAGCTATTATTTAGGAGAAAGTTAGTATTAATTTTTTAAGAATTTTTTAAGTAATTTTGTTTGTTTAAATTGCAGAAGTGATCCACGTTCTTAGGCATGATGTAAGACGTGGTTAGTGGGAGTCAGTTTCATTCCAATTCTATTTAATCTTGTAATCGTAATCAGTTTCAATTAAGAAGAACAAGTATTAGCTTCTGTCATTGTTTACAGGTTGTCCTACCAATCATCTTCTTCCTCTGTTATTCCAACAAATTGGTATCAGAGCAAAACTAATCTATCCGAGTTCATATCCAGGGAATCGTTGAGTGAAAAGGTTGTTCATAATGCAGAACAACGGATCAGGAAACGCCACTCCTCAATTGCCTATCTTCAAAGGCATAAACTATCAGTTTTGGAGCTTGAAAATGAAAACATTGTTCAAGTCTCAAGAACTGTGGGGTTTGGTTGAAGATGAATTTGAAGATGCTCAACCTGCAGAGCCTGATCAGCAATTGAGAGAGAAGAGAAAGAAAGATTCCAAGGTGTTGTTTATGATTCAACAGGCCTTGGATGATGAAATCTTCCCAAGAATTGCCTCATCAACCACATCCAAGATGGCGTGGGATACTCTAAAGCAAGAGTATCTAGGTGACAAGAAGGTGATTACAGTGCGGCTGCAATCACTAAGGAGAGAGTTTGAAATAGCCCTTATGAAGGACAAAGAATCTGTCTAAGAGTACTTGTCACGTGTATCCACTGTGGTACAACAAATGAGGTCATATGGAGAAACAATGACCAATGAACATGTGGTTGGAAAAGTCCTAAGAAGTCTCACAAGCAAATATGATCATGTTATGGCGGCTATAGAGGAATCAAAGGACATGGCAGATTACACCTTTGATGAACTCATGGGATCATTGCAAGCTCATGAGGAGAGGCTCAACAGAAACAGTGAGAAGAAGGAAGAGAAGGCATTCCAAGTGAAAGGTGAATCCTCAAACAAGGAAAAGTCAGGGCAATTCAGCGGAAGAGGAAGAGGAAGAGGTGGCTCAAGAGGAAGGGGCCGTGGAAGAGGACATAGTAATGAAGGAAGAGAGCAATCATACAAAGGTCCACTCAAATGTTACTATTGCAAGAAGCCAGGCCACAAAGAAGCTAGCTGCTGGAAGAAGGAGGCGGATGAACAAAAGGGTGATCAAAAGTCCAATTTCGTGGAGCAAGAGCATAAACTTTTCCTGGCACAAAGTGTAGCTGGCAATGATGAAGGAGGTGGCGTGTGGTATGTTGACAGTGGGTGCTCCAACCATATGTCAAGTAACAAGATCATGTTCAAAGAACTGGATGAATCATTAAAGAGCAAAGTGAGACTTGGAGATGGAAAACAGCTTGAAGTGGAAGGAAAAGGAACGATTGCAATCAAAACTGAGCAAGGTAACACTAAGCTCTTATATGGTGTGCAATATGTGCCAAATTTGGCTCATAATTTGCTGAGTGTGGGTCAATTGCAATCTTCTGGATATTCAGTGTTGTTTGAGAATGATTTCTGTTTGATCTGTGATAAGAAGTCCAAAGAAGTTGTAGTAAAGATTGCTATGGGGAGAAACAGAATGTTCCCTCTTGATTTGTCTGGCAATGTGAGCAAAGCACTGACAAAAGATTGCTATGGGGAGAAACAGAATGTTCCCTCTTGATTTGTCTGGCAATGTGAGCAAAGCACTGACAGTTAAAGGAGATGATGATGCCAAGAATGTTCCCTCTTGATTTGTCTGGCAATGTGAGCAAAGCACTGACAGTTAAAGGAGATGATGATGCCAAGCTGTGGCATTTGAGGTATGGTCATCTGAATATGCAGGGACTGAAGCTATTGAATTCCAAAGACATGGTGCAAGGGCTGCCTAAAATTGGTGAGCTCGAGTTGTGTGAAGGATGTTTGTATGGAAAGCAGTCAAGAGGATCATTTCCTAGTGGCAAGGCCTGGAGAGCAAGTGAAAGTCTGGAGCTTCTGCATGCTGATCTCTGTGGACCAATGCAGACAGTTTCTCTTGGAGGAAGTAAGTATTTCTTGCTCATAACTGATGACTAGAGTAGGATGAGTTGGGTCTACTTTCTAAAGGCTAAGTCTGAGGCCTTTGAAAACTTTAAGATTTTCAAAGCTATGGTTGAGAAGCAATCTGGTTTATGTGTGAAACCCTTAAGAACAGATCGTGGTGGTGAGTTTTTGTCAAATGAATTCATCACATTTTATGATGAGCAAGGAATAAGAAGAGAATTGACTGCACCATATACTCCAGAGCAAAACGGAGTAGCTGAGAGAAAGAATAGGATTGTTGTAGAGATGGCAAGAAGCATGCTCAAGGCTAGAGGAGTACCAAACAATTTTTGGTGTGAAGCTATAGCCACTGTAGTGTACATCCTCAACGTCTCTCCTACAAAGGCAGTTATGAACATGACACCATTGGAAGCATGGAGAGGAAAGAAACCATCTGTAAGTCATTTAAGAGTTTTTGGTTGTACAGCTTATGCTTTGGTTGATTTGAGATCTAAGCTAGATGATAAATCTGTGAAATGTGTATTCATTGGCTATGCTACTCAATCCAAGGCATATAGACTGTATAACCCTCTTACTGGCAAGATTATGGTCAGTAGGAACGTTGTGTTTGATGAAGATGCAGGCTGGAATTGGGAGCCAAGAAAGAGTTGTGACAGCATTCAGCAGAAACCAGTTGGGATTGATGGTTTAGGGGAGGACTCAAGTGTGCCAGTCAATGATCAACATTCTCCAAGTCCTCCTACAACACCATCATCTTCAAATCACAGCTCATCATCCTCTTCAAGTCCCTCATCATCAAGCTCATCAAGTGATTCTGTACCAGGAAGATACAGGTCCCTAGCTGATTTGTATGAAAACTGTGATTTTGCATTTATGGCAGCAGATCCAACTAGTTTTGATGAGGCTAAGGATGAGGTTGAATGACAAACTGCAATGGAGGAAGAAATCAAGTGTATTCAGAAGAATAAGACGTGGGAGTTAATGGATCTTCCTACAGGGAAGAATGTGATTGGTTTGAAGTGGGTTTTCAGAACAAAATACAACACCAATGGAAGCATACAGAAGCACAAAGCAAGGCTTGTGGCAAAGGGGTATGCTCAGATTGAAGGAACTGATTTTGAAGAGACTTTCTCTCCTGTAGCTAGATTTGAAACAGTGAGGGTTGCCTTAGCTTTGGCTGCACAAATGAAACTGCCTATGTATCAGTTTGATGTAAAATCAGCCTTCTTGAATGGTGAACTGCAAGAGGAGGTGTTTGTTGAACAACCTCAAGGCTTTGTCAAGATAGAAGATGTGAACAAGGTGTACAAGCTGCACAAAGCTCTTTATGGGTTAAAACAAGCCCCCAGAGCTTGGTACAGCAGAATAGATGCTTTCTTCTCTAAGGAAAGCTTTGAAAGAAGTGAGAATGAGCCCACACTGTACACCAAGAGACAAGGTACCTCAGAGTTCATAGTTGTCTGTCTTTATGTTGATGATATAATTTATTTTAGCTCATCACAGAAGCTGCTAGATGGGTTTAAAGTCTCCATGATGAATGAGTTTGAGATGACAGACTTGGGTCTGTTGCAGTACTTTCTTGGGTTAGAAGTGAAGCAGAGAAAGAGTGGAATCTTTGTGAGCCAAAGGAAGTATGCACAGGACTTATTGAAGAAGTTTAAGATGGAAAATTGTGATGCTGCTCTCACTCCTATGAACACCAATGAGAAGCTGCAGAGGAATGATGGCACAGAAAAGGCAGATGAGAAGCTGTTTAGGAGCATGGTAGGAGGCTTGAACTACCTTACACACACAAGGCCTGACATTGCCTATTGTGTGAGTGTAGTGTCAAGATATATGCATCATCCAACAAAGCAGCATCTTGGGGCTGCAAAGAGAATATTGAGGTATGTAGCTGGAACAACTGAGTACGGAATCTGGTATGAGAGTTCAGATAACTTCAAGATAATTGGTCATACAGATAGTGATTGGGCAGGCTGCTTGGATGACAGGAAGAGTACATTAGGGTCAGTGTTTAGTCTTGGTTCAGGAGCAATCACTTGGAGCTCAAAGAAGCAGGACACAGTGGCTCTGTCATCATCTGAAGCCGAATATGTGGCTGCTGGTGCAGCAGCAAGGCAGGCTGTTTGGCTGAGAAAGCTATTGAAAGATTTGTGTTGTGAGCAAGAAGGAACAACTGAGATATGGTGTGATAACAGGTCTGCAATTGCTATGACAAGAAACCCAGCGTTTCATGCAAGAACCAAGCATATTGAGGTTCAACATCATTTCATAAGGAAGCTGGTGTCCGATGGGAAGATTGTGTTGAAATTCTGTGGCATAAATGATCAAGATGCAGATTTATTCACTAAGGCTTTAACTCAAGCAAAACATCAGTTCTTCATGGAGAAGATAGGTATGCGAGTGTTTGAATCAAGGGGAGGTGTTGAAATGTGATTCAAGCCTCTCTTGATCAAGTCAAATCAGTTAGATATTATTTAGGAGAAAGTTAGTATTAATTGTTTAAGTAATTTTGTTTGTTTAAATTGCAGAAGTGATCCACGTTCTTAGGCATGATGTTAGACGTGGTTAGTGGGAGTCAGTTTCATTCCAATTCTATTTAATCTTGTAATCGTAATCAGTTTCAATTAAGAACAACAAGTATTAGCTTCTGTCATTGTTTACAGGTTGCCCTACCAATCATCTTCTTCCTCTGTTATTCCAACAGTTAAGGCTATTTTCCCGAGAGTCAAAACTGTTCATGGGTACCTTCTGTTCAGTCGTGGCATGTCTACGGATCCTCTTTTGTGATCACGGTCATGCTATTTGGAACCAGATTATTAATTGCGCCATTCCTAGCTCCACCTCTCTTAAATTTATGGTTCGAGGCTAGGTTAAAACCCACCGTCAATAAGCATTATCCATGGTCATCTTGCCATTGTTTTTCTCATCCATGATCTCTTGGTTTATGCGGAAGTCTAGATGTGATCTCAGTATTCAAACAAAAACGGCTTTCTCCTCGAGCAACCCTCACACTTGCAGATCGAGGTCTACATATTCGACTACAATCCCTCGCTACAGCCTCCTCTGGGTCTCTTTTTAACATAAGATCCCCTCATGTGAGGACCACCCCTCTGTTGGGGATTCAAAACAATCAATCAAACACGTGCCCTTCCGGATCTAGTGCTAAGAGTTTAACAAGTAGGAAAATCCCCACAAATAAAAAAAATTGCAGGAAAGATAAACAAGAAGGAACACACCAGATTTAATGAGGTTCGACAATATGCCTACGTCCTCGGGAGCCACACCACACAATTCTTTGATTAATTGAAGAAGATTACAATGCTCACAATTAGCCTCTCTTTCTAAGATTTCTAATCTCAAAGAGCCATCAAATCCCCTCTTTTTTCGTGTTCTCTGAACCCTAGCATAACCCTAAAAACGTATTAGGATATATATATAAATCCAGCCTAAAACAGAATCCTAAATCAATTAGGAAACCGAAAATCCTGACTTCGGTTGACCGGACCAAGGGCTTCGGTCGACCGACCAGAGTGTTAATTTTACAGGCTCTTTGTGCACATTTTCAGTCGACCGGAGTCCTCGTGTCGGTCAATGCTTGTGGAAAATTTGCAGTAAAAGAAACGAAGGAAAATTAATTTGTATTCCTTTAATCTCAATTACAATTAGATTTCCTGATTACAAAAGAGAAGAGAATAATCTGGATTCTCCCCTTTGTTTAATTCTGGGTTCTTCACGGTGGCGATGAGATGCCTCCCTCGAATGCTCGCGTCGAGTTTGCTTCTCGTTGACGATCCGATGTCTTGTTTCACTGGAACATGGTCTTTTCCTCACGATTTGACGTTGTGGAGAACTCTGAACGAGTTTGAAACTCTATAAAAGAGTTGATTTAACCGAAAGTCGGTTATAAGCCAAGGATGAAGAAGATCTTGTTGCCGATCTCCAAAGCTCCAGAAATGCTCTAAGGATCCTGTTGACGAGCCAAGAAGTTCCCACCGACCGACCGTGAACTGAATTGATTTTCAGTTATTTATAGGGGATTAAGGGGTGTAACCACCTCCTTAATTCGCTCCTAAGTGGGGCTAATGGGATGTAACCGCCCCTTAAATCACTCCTGAGTGGAGTTGTGATCCCCTCAGATCGTGGGAAATGGTTTTGGAACCGTTCAGCTCGTGTTTGAACGAGTCAAACGCAGGCCCGCGTTCTGGCATGAATTCTGTGTCCAAACGCAATGCCTAAAAGCTTGAACGCAGCATCTGGAAGCTCGAACGCAGCGTTTGGAAGCTCATTTGCAGCGATTTAAGAGCTGCGTTTGGCAGCGGATCTGAGCTGTGTTTACAGCAATTTGGAAGCTGCGTTTGTACGATTTAAGAGCTGTGTTTGTACGATTTAAGAGCTGCGTTTGGCAGCGGATCTGAGCTGCGTTTGGAGCTGGATGTGACCTGCGTTTACAGCGTTTGAAGGCTGCGTTTACAACGATTTGGAAGCTGCGTTGGTGGCCGAATCTGAGCTGCGTTTGCAGCTTTTGGAGCTGCGTTTGCAACTTTTGGAGCTGCATTTGAGCTGCGTTTGCAGCTTTTAGAGCTGCGTTTGAGCTGTGTTCGTGGCTATGAACGCGGCGCATCTTGATGCTGGTACGCGGGGAGGACTTCCACGTCTTGATTTGAAGAGACCGTCGATTTGTAGTCTCTTTCTGTCGAAGTGTTGCAAAGATCGTTATTTTGTAATCTTTACTTTAGCTCTCTGATATGTGAGAGTCGTCAGATTGTAACTCCTGATGTTGATTATGGAGGCTGTTGATTAGAGCTTTCATCATTTGTTGTGAAGGTCGTCAAATTGTAACCTTCATCGATCTACGTGAAAGTCTTCAAATTATAGCCTTCTGGAAGTCGTCAGATTGTAACTTCCATCATCGGTGTTTGATTGGGATCAGCTATCTATTGTGATTTTTAGACAGCCTACAGAACCCCCTCCGAAGTTTTCGAAAGTTCGCGGTTGACTGGGACGAATTTTCGGAATACTTTGGATCTCAACTCTGATCTTGGAGCTGTTGATTCATTGTCACAAAGGAGTTGTTCTCTGCCCGCAGGACCTGGGTGAAGGTATGCGCCATGATCCTGCTTCTGGAATGTGGGGGTGGACCCTGCATTTTGAACTTGAGATGCGGGTCTCATCCTTGCATGTTGAATTTGGAACACGGGTGTGACCTCGGCGTTCGGTTTTTGCATCGCGGGTCTGACCTCAATGTTTTGACTTAAGACATGGAAGTGGCTTCCGTGCATTTTTGACTAAGTCTTTGAGACTTGTCTTTGGCTCATCTGTTTTAAGTCTCGGCTCACATCCATTAAGCTGATGGACCTGCAAACGTGCATAGGATTAACGTGCATAGAATTTTTAGCAAACCCTCAGCCATCAACGGATTTGATAAGCCTTTACCGACTAACGTTTGAGTCGGGCTAGCATGTGGATTGTCTAAGTCCGTTCCACATGTAACGTTGTGCTAAGAGAATGAATCCTCTTAGACTTGATGCTATGATTTTGAATACATAGACTTTGTCATTTTCACGGGAAAAGACTAACCGGCAACGCGTGTTAGGCGTAGGCTTATCTCTAATTAGGGATCGAGATAAAGTCCCCCATGCGTAAAAGGCATGGATTTTGGTGCTACGATGTTGAATACGTAGACTTTGTCGTTATTTCTTCCTGTGTTACTTGAAACACTGAAAGAAAGTTGGAAGCGCCAGAGGTGTAATATTAACTTGGCATGAATTTTCACTTAGAGTGAAATTCAGAAATTTTCTTTATTATCACTGGGATAACTTCAGAAAATCTTTAATCCACTGGGGATTTTATAATGAAAACTTGCTATTCTTGTTGAAAAAGGATTAACAAGTTCATTGGGGGGTTTGACTGTTAGAGGTGTGATGTTAACCTAACAGTATTTTATGGACCTATCGCTCTATTGAAGAGAGTCGATAAGTTGATTATGTCGTTAGAGGTGTGATATTAACTTGACGGGTTTGTGGACCTATCGCTCCATTGAAGAGAGTCGATAAGTGGATTTTGTCAGAGGTGTAGTGTTAACGTGACAAGAAGAATATTGCTATGGAAGCAATTTTGAGGACTTATCGCTCTA
>NC_033800.1:170646-172813 GCF_001876935.1 Asparagus officinalis | reverse complement strand
GAAAGGTCTTCTCCACGAAAATCCACCCCTTGATCTGATTATCAAAAATCCGATCTTTAACTCTGTTGAGTTTGTTGTTATTTATAGGGGATTAAGGGGTGTAACCACCTCCTTAATTCGCTCCTAAGTGGGGCTAATGGGATGTAACCGCCCCTCAAATTACTCCTGAGTGGAGTTGTGATCCCCTCAGATCGTGGGAAACAGTTTTGAAACTGTTCAGCTCGTGTTTGGACGAGTCAAATGCAAAATCCGCGTTCTGGCGTGAATTCTGCGTTCAAACGCACCGTCTGGAAGCTCGGACGCAGTATTTTGTTGGAAGCTGCGTTTGGCAGCTTGGAAGCTGCGTTTGGGCAGTGATGGAGCTGCGTTTGAGCAGCGATGGAGCTGCGTTCGGCAGCGGTGAAGAGCTGCGTTTGGGCAGCGATGGAGCTGCGTTTGTGCTGCGTTTGGCAGCGGATCTGAGCTGCGTTTGCAGCGTTTGGAGCTGCGTTTGCGCTGCGTTCGTGGCTATGAACGCGGTATGTCTTGATGCTGGTACGCGGGGAGGACTTCCACATCTTGGTTTGAAGAGACCGTCGATTTGTAGTCTCTTTCTGTCGAAGTGTTGCAAAGATCGTTATTTTGTAATCTTTACTTTAGCTCTCTGATATGTGAGAGTCGTCAGATTGTAACTCCTGATGTTGATTATGGAGGCTGTTGATTTGAGCTTTCATCAGTTGTTGTGAAGGTCGCCTTCAGCGATCTACGTGAAAGTCTTCAAATTGTAGCCTTCTGGAAGTCGTCAGATTGTAACTTCCATCATCGGTGTTTGATGGGGATCAGCTATCTATTGTGATTTTTAGACAGCCTACAGAACCCCCTCCAAAGTTTTCGAAAGTTCGCGGTTGACTGGGACGAATTTTCGGAATACTTCGGATCTCAACTCTGATCTTGGAGCTGTTGTTTCCTTGTGGTAAAGGATTTGTTCTCTGCACTTGCTTCGAAGGCATCATGGTTGAAGGGATTTACCACGTAGGACCTGTGTGAAGGTATGCGCCATAATCCTGCTTCTGGAATGTGGGGGTGGACCCTGCATTTTGAACTTGAGATGCGGGTCTCATCCTTGCATGTTGAATTTGGAACACGGGTGTGACCTCGGCGTTCGGTTTTTGCATCGCGGGTCTGACCTCAACGTTTTGACTTAAGACATGGAATTGGCTTCCGTGCATTTTTAACTAAGTCTTTGAGACTTGTCTTTGGCTCATCTGTTTTAAGTCTCAGCTCACATCCATTAAGCTGATGGGCCTGCAAACGTGCATAGAATTTTTAGCAAACCCTCAGCCATCAACGGATTTGATAAGCCTTTACCGACTAACGTTTGAGTCGGGCTAGCATGTGGATTGTCTAAGTCCGTTCCACATGTAACGTTGTGCTAAGAGAATGAACCCTCTTAGACTTGATGCTATGATTTTGAATACATAGACTTTGTCATTTTCACGGGAAACGACTAACCGGCAACGCGTGTTAGGCGTAGGCTTATCTCTAATTAGGGATCGAGATAAAGTCCCCCATGCGTAAAAGGCATGGATTTTGGTGCTACGATGTTGAATACGTAGACTTTGTCGTTATTTCTTCCTGTGTTACTTGAAACACTGAAAGAAAGTTGGAAGCGCCAGAGGTGTAATATTAACTTGGCATGAATTTTCACGTAGAGTGAAATTTAGAAATTTTCTTTATTATCACTGGGATAATTTCAGAAAATCTCTAATCCACTGGGGATTTTATAATGACAACTTGCTATTCTTATTGAAAAAGGATTAACAAGTTCATTGGGGGGTTTGACTGTTAGAGGTGTGATGTTAACCTAACAGTATTTTTATGGACCTATCGCTCCGTTGATGGAGTCGATAAGTTGATTTTGTCAGAGGTGTTTGATATTAACGTGACAAGATTGTGTTGCGATTGGAGCAACTTTGTGGACTTATCATCCTATTGGAGAGGATTGATAAGTGAATTTGTCAGAGGTTTAATGTTAACATGACAGGGATGTGTTGCGATCGGAGCAACTTTGTGGACTTATCATCCTATTGACGAGGATTGATAAGTGAATTGTCAGAGGTATGGTATTAACATGACAAGAGAATGTTGCGATCGGAGCAACTTTGAAGACTTATCATCCTATTGAAAA
>NC_033800.1:161915-170413 GCF_001876935.1 Asparagus officinalis | reverse complement strand
TTCTATTGAGGAGGATTGATAAGTGGATTGTCAGAGGTATGATGTTAACGTGACATGATTTGTGTTGCGATTGGAGCAACTTTGTGGACTTATCATCCTATTGAGGAGGATTGATAAGTGGATTGTCAGAGGTATGATGTTAACGTGACATGATTTGTGTTGCGATTGGAGCAACTTTGTGGACTTATCATCCTATTGAGGAGGATTGATAAGTGAATTTGTCAAAGGTATGGTGTTAACATGACAAGAGAAGATGTTGCGATTGGAGCAACTTTGTGTACTTATCATCCTATTGATGATGATTGATAAGTGGGTCGTCAGAGGTATGATGTTAACGTGACATGATTTGTGTACTTGTGATTTGAACAAGATTTTGGGGACTAGCGTCTCGCTGGGGAGAATTGCTAAGTGTGTTTATCATCAGAAGCGATGAATTTTGATACTAAGATTTTGAAGACTTAGTGTCTTGCTGGGGAAGATTGCGATTTGAGCAATTTTGAGGACCTATCATCCTATTGTCAAGGATTGATAAGTTGATTGTCAGAGGTGTATTGTTAACGTGACAAATTGGGAGTGATGCAAGCCGCATTCATACTCTGTGGGGTGATGATCGTCAGAAGTGTAATGTTAACTTGACGATGTGAAAGATTTATTACTCTTAATCCAATGGATTCCAAGTAACCAACCCCCAGTCTTGATTAAGACTTAGCAGGGGAATAAAAAGAGGTAGACAAGGTACATCGCCTAGTGAGGCACTATCCATGAAGTCAAAATAGAGGCACATCACCTGGTAGGCCATTATCTGATGAGTTTGACTATCAGAGGTAACTGTTAACGTGATAGTTTTGTGGACCCGCCATCCTATTGAAGAGGATTAGTGGGGAATTTAGAGGAAATGGACTATCAGAGGTAATCATTAACGTGATAATTTTGATAGACCCGTCATCCTACCTGAAGAGGATTGATGGGGGGAATTTGGAGAAAACAGACTATCAGAGGTGATTGTTAACATAATAGTTTTGGTGGACCCGCCATCCTACTTGAAGAGGATTGGTGGGGGAATTTGGAGGAAACGGACTATCAGAGGTGACGGTTAACGTGATAGTTTTGGTGGACCCGCCATCCTACTTGAAGAGGATTGGTGGGGGAATTTGGAGGAAAAGGACTATCAGAG
Organism: Asparagus officinalis; assembly: GCF_001876935.1. Classification (NCBI taxonomy): domain Eukaryota; kingdom Viridiplantae; phylum Streptophyta; class Magnoliopsida; order Asparagales; family Asparagaceae; genus Asparagus; species Asparagus officinalis. The sequence goes on along the minus strand of NC_033800.1, from coordinate 169,239 downwards.
GTGATCATTAACGTGATAGTTTTGGTGGACCCGCCATCCTATTGATGAGGATTGGTGGGAGAATTTGGAGGAAAAGGACTATCAGAGGTGATCATTAACGTGATATTTTTGGTGGACCCGCTATCCTATTGAAGAGGATTAGTGGGGGAATTTGGAAAAAATGAACTATCAGAGGTAATTGTTAACGTGATAGTTTTGATGGACCCGCCATCCTATTGAAGAGGATTGGTGGGGGAATTTGAAGAAACTAGACTATCAGAGGTAACTGTTAACGTGATAGTTTTGATGGATTTCGTGGTTGACAGAAGTGTTCTATTGAACATGACAACTCAGAAAATTTATTATTCATAATCCAATAAATCAACCCCCAGTCTTGAACAAGTGTAGGGGAAAAAGGGTAGACGTGGCACATCACCTAGTGGGCCACTATCTAACGAGTTTGACTATCAGAGGTAATCATTAACGTGATAGTTGTTGGACCTGCTATCCTATTGAAGAGGATTGGCTTCAGTGGCCATGGTATCTTCCTCTTCTGACTGAGAAGATTGGGCCTGGTTCGATTGCTCAGGAGAAGATTGAGCTTGGTCCGATTGCTCAGGTTGATCCTGCCTACTTTGTTCTTCAGCTTTGATCCTGGCAATAATCTTTTGAGCCTGTTCGCCTTGAGAGATTAGTTGTCTCCAAGAATAATATTCTGCAACTCCGATTCGGGCTAGGAGGTCGGTTTGCAAATTGTGCCGACAGGTCTCCACTAGGGTAGACTGTGTCATACCTAACGAACACCGGAGAGCCATGGTTCGGAACCTCTTGACGAAGGCTTTGACGGACTCCATCTTCTTCTGCTTAGTGGCGAGAAGGGTATGAATGGAGACTTCCGTATCATCTTCAAAGAATCTTGATAGGAAAAGTCTCTCTAGATCCGTCCACTTTTGGATACATCCGGCAGGTAATTTTCTAAACCATTCAAAGGCAACTCCCTTGAGGGTGCCAATGAATAATTGAGCCAGTATGGCGTCGTTTGATATCACATTCCCAGTCTGTGACTTGAAATGATAGATATGTTGGTTCGGTGATCCCGTGCCGTCAAAAGTTTGTAGCGTCGGGACTTCAAATTTTGGAGGATAAGGGGCCGCATCCCATTCGGCAGGATAGGACCTGGTAACTCCCTCATCATGGAGCTCGCTTCTGTTAGCAATGGCATTTAGGTGGGCTTCCAATTCTTTCATTTTGGCAGACTGGAGATTCTGCTCGTTCTCCGTCTCTCTTCCTTCATCAAAGGAAGATTCTAAGTTGTGGGCTTCTTGGTCAGAAGCCGTGTCATCAACCATTTTTCCCTTCCCTTTGCTTGTGTGAGGTCGGGACGAAGACGTTCTTTCCCTTCGGGAAGATTCTTGCCTGAGTGGCGAATCTGTCTTCTGAGATTGGCCTTGTCTGCAACGAGTTGAGTCAACAGGGGTGAGGGTCTTCTGCTGTGATTTGAGCATGACGTCTTGCTCAGCAACCCTCTTTGAAAGATCTTCAGAATGTTCTGCCATGTGGGTGAAGCTCTCATGCCCAATGAAAGAGCTTGATGATTGAGACTCCGCAATGGCTGAGTGTTCATCATCGGAATTGGTTCCTCTAGCTAACCTCCGATAGTTGGCAGGGGGAATGGCTCCTGTTCGCGTCCGAGTGCGTTGGTAGATTCCTTCAAACTCGTTAGCGATTTCTCTGACGGTCGGTGAACGACTTGTCTCAGAGTCATTGGAACTAGGACCTGAGACTTTTCCTCTGCCGATTACGTTGATAGTGACCCCAAGATATTCGGTCTTTGGAGACTTCTTCCTGTGAGAACGTCGTCGCTGGTTGGGCAAAGCAACGTTCGTAAATTGGTTGAACACCAACATTTTGGCCGCATATGAGCAGCATTGACATCTCGAAAGGACCGTAGGAATCAGTCGTTCACATTGGAATGAAGGAATGACTTGTTGCATCGGTCCTTCTCTCGATATGAACTTTCTCAAATCTGTTGTGAAGATTCGAGGAGAACTACTCACTGATCGTGAGGTTTGAATTGGAACCCCCAGTCCATGATTGGACATGACTGGCTCTTGGTGAACATGGATCTGGTTGAGATGCCTTGACTCTATGGACTTCTTATATCCGCCCCTCAATCTAGTCGCGCTACGCAGAGTATTCGGGGGTCTCGCTGCCCGGGTGTTTGGTATTGGATTTGGAACTTAGGACGCGAGGGTCGCGTTTGGCTCTTGAGACGCGAAGGTCGCGTTTGGCACTCGTTCTGAAACAGAAACGCAGGGCATAGGGTCGCGTTTAGGCTCACAAACACGAAGCTCATGTTGACTTGAGGATCGGCATTCTCGGAGATGTGCTCGTCGTAAGGATCTCCTCCTCCGTCGAGCGACGTTCTTCTTAGCCTGCTTCAAGGCCTTTGTCGCCTCCATGGGCATCTTTCGACCCGATACCCGTCGTCTTGGCATGGGTTTGGCTGAAGCTGAGCCCACTCCATCGGGGGAGGGGCTGTTCGAGCAGTCTTCCTTAGGCGGTTCGGCTGTAATTGGAGCAGTTGGAGCTTTAGTCTCTTTGGAGACTTTGTGGATCTTGCGCATAGCCTTGGGGCTAAGGGATCCGGAGGAGAGGGCCTCCTCAAACTTAGCTTGATCAAACTCTACCACGAGAGTTTCGACGGTTGTTCCAATGAGATGAACGTCGGATTGCACCACCCCTTCTTCGTCAGAGAAGCATCTTCCCCAGCGGAGTCGCCATCTTTTGTTTGTGAAAAATTTGCAGTAAAAGAAACGAAGGAAAATTGATTTGTATTCCTTTAATCTCAGTTACAATTGGATTTCCTGATTACAAAAGAGAAGAGAATGATCTGGATTCTCCCCTTTGTTTAATTCTGGGTTCTTCACGGTGGCGATGTGGTCTTCTCCTCATGATTTGACGTTGTGGAGAACTCTGAATGAGTTTGAAACTCTATGAAAGAGTTGATTTAACCGAAAGTCGGTTATAAGCCAAGGATAAAGAAGATCTTGTTGCCGATCTCCAAAGCTCCAGAAATGCTCTAAGGATCCTGTTGACGAGCCAAGAAGTTCCCACCGACCGACCGTGAACTGAATTGATTTTCAGTTATTTATAGGGGATTAAGGGGTGTAATCACCTCCTTAATTCGCTCCGAAGTGGGGCTAATGGGATGTAACCGCCCATTAAATCACTCCTGAGTGGAGTTGTGATCCCCTCAGATCGTGGGAAACGGTTTTGGAACCGTTCAGCTCGTGTTTGAACGAGTCAAACGCAGGCCCGCGTTCTGGCATGAATTCTGTGTCCAAACGCAATGTCTAAAAGCTTGAACGCATCATCTGGAAGCTCGAACGCAGCGTTTAGAAGCTCATTTGCAGCGATTTAAGAGCTGCGTTTGGCAGCGGATCTGAGCTGCGTTTACAGCAATTTGGAAGCTGCGTTTATACGATTTAAGAGCTGCGTTTGGCAGCGGATCTGAGCTGCGTTTGGAGCTGGATGTGACCTGCGTTTACAGCGTTTGAAGGCTGCGTTTACAGCGATTTGGAAGCTGCGTTGGCGGCCGAATCTGAGCTGCGTTTGCAGCTTTTGGAGCTGCGTTTGCAACTTTTGGAGCTGCATTTGAGCTGCGTTTGTAGCTTTTAGAGCTGTGTTTGAGTTGCGTTCGTGGCTATGAACGCGACGCATCTTGATGCTAGTACGCGGAGAGGACTTCCACGTCTTGATTTGAAGAGACCGTCGATTTGTAGTCTCTTTCTGTCGAAGTGTTGCAAAGATCGTTATTTTGTAATCTTTACTTTAGCTCTCTGATATGTGAGAGTCGTCAGATTGTAACTCCCGATGTTGATTGTGGAGGCTGTTGATTAGAGCTTTCATCATTTGTTGTGAAGGTCGTCAGATTGTAACCTTCATCGATCTACGTGAAAGTCTTCAAATTGTAGCCTTCTAGAAGTCGTCAGATTGTAACTTCCATCATCGGTGTTTGATTGCGATCAGCTATCTATTGTGATTTTTAGACAGCCTACAGTCAACCGGGCAGAGCTCGATTCTAGGCTTGGATTCCTACAGGTTTTTCTGATTCTTTGATGATTTCTTCTTCAGGTTTCGGTCTTCACATTTCTAAAACCAACAATCTCCCATTTGGAGACGAAACCACCATCAACGAGCTCTCTCGAACTCCCGCCATCTTCGCAAGCATCTTATCCTACTCGGAAAAATCCATTCTTCAATCATCATCATCTTGGCGATCCCGCCGATCCTCCTTGTGTGGCTCCGCCTTCATCTCCTACGCGTGAAGGCTAACTGAAGTTGTGGACAACTAAAGTCGGCGATCCCGTAGGATTTTGACTCCCCAAAATATTCTCCAATCGTAACTTTCCATCCTCTATCAACGAGGGTATGAAGTTGTAACGTACATCAATGTGCTTCGTTCTGACATGATATACTGGATTTTTGGCAATGTGTATAGTATTCTGGCTATCACAATAAAGAACGCTATTCCTCTACTTCAAACCCAACTTTTCCAAGTACCCGGTCAACCAAATCCTCTCCTTGTTGGCTTCAGTCGCTGTGATATACTCTGCCTCAGTCGTGGACAATGTTACTATCTTCTGTAAATATGAGACCCAGCTCATTGTTGTCGACGTCAATGTATAAACATACCCCGTGGTACTTCGCATCGTATCATGAACACCTGCGAAATCTACATCCACGTATCCCCGCAGTACTAACTCCTTCCTCCTAAAACACAATGGCATATCCATAGTCCTTCTTAAGTAACGCAATATCCACTTCACGACCTCCTAATGCTGCTTCTCTGAATTGCTTGCAAACCTGCCCACAACTCCCACTGCATGGGCGATATCCGGTCTCGTGCAAACCATCGCATACATAAGACTACCAATGACTGATGAATACGACACTCTACTCATGTGCTCCTTATCTAGATCTGTCTTGGATGATTGCTCCTCAGATAACTTGAACTGGCTTCAAAGGGGCGTGTCGACGGGCTTAGCATTCTCCATATTGAATCTCTGAAGTACCTTCTCAATGTATTTAACTTGACTCAACTTCAACGTCCCTTCAGCTTCATATCTACTGATTCACATATCAAGAATTTGCTTCACTGCACCCAGAACCTTCATAGAAAATTCCTTCGCCAATTGCTTCTTCAATTGTTTATATATTCTAAACACGGTCATGCGATTAACATATCATCAACATACAATAATAACACGTTATAGTTGGACTCGAACCTCTTGAAATAGAAACAATAATCTGAATTGCATCTTCCATAGCTATTGCTCTGCATGAAGTTGTCGAACTTCTTGTACTATTATCTCGGAGCCTGTTTCAATCCGTATAAGCTCTTCTTGAGCTTACACACTATCTCTTCCTTTTCTTTCTTAATAAAGCCAATAGGTTGCTTCATGTAGATTTTTTCATCCAAGTCACCATGAAGAAAGGCAGTCTTCATATCTAACTGCTCAAGGTAGAGATCTTCTGCAGCTACTAAGCTCAATACCACTCTAATAGTTGTAAGCTTCACAACGGGAGAAAATATCTCTGTATAATCCACTTCTTCCCTGGATGACCTCTTAAGCTTCATTCCTTGGGTAGTCATCTTTGCACCTGGAGTCTCCTCCGTTCTTCAGTCAGAACTGACGTTGTCGCCCCCATCTGGAAGTTCCTCCAAATCCATGTACTCGGACCCACTTGCATCCGTAATGTTGCTCCCTCTACTTCGGCTATCCTTGGAACTATCTATGTCCTTGTATATCACTGTATGCAGGGAAAATTGCAAAGAAGAGAATAAAGAAAATTTGATTTTGATTCCTTTGATCTCGGTTACAACTTGATTACAAAAGAGAGGAAAACGAAATTGGTTCTTCCTCTTTGTTTAAAACTGGGTTCTTCACGGTGGCGATGGAGTGCCTCCCCCGAATGCTTGCGTCGAGTTTGCTCTCCGTTGACGATCCGCACGTTTTGATTCACTGGAACGATGTCTTCTCCTCACGATTTGACGTTGTGGAGAACTTGCGTGGCAAGTTTGAGAACTCTGAACGAGTTTAGAAGAACTCTGTAAAAGAGTTGATTTGAACCGAAGATCGGTTAATAAGCCAAGGACAGAGGCTCCCTGTTGCTGAAGTTGAAGATGATCTTCGTTGGAAGATGATGCCGATCTCCTCAAAAAACCTCTCTCCAGTGGTCGATCCAAGCCCAGAAAATCCAACCGAAAAAGGAGAGCTTGAACTGAATTGATCTTCAGTTATTTATAGAGGATTAAGGGGGTGAAACCGCCCCTTAAATCTCTCCTAAGTGGGGTGTAACCGCCCTCAAATCGTGTGAAACGGTTTTAGAACCGTTCAACTCATGTTGAATGAGTCAAACGCCAACGTTGGCGTTCAGGACCCTAACCTCGCGTCTTTGAATTGAGACGTGAGGTTGGGTGTTGGCTGAACACCAATGAACGCGAGGGTCACTCGCGTTTTGGCTTGTTGTAACGCGGGTTCGACCCTGGCGTTTTGATGTTGTAACGCGGGGTTCGACCCTGGCGTTTTGATATTGTAACGCGGGTTTCGACTCTGGCGTTTTGATATTGTAACGCGGGTTTCGACCCTGGCGTTTTGATGTTGTGACGCGGGTTTCGACCCTGGCGTTTTATTGTTGACACACGGGGAGGATCACCACGTCTTGGTGTTGATATACGGGGAGGATCACCGCGTCTTGGTGTTGATATACGGGGAGGACCTCCGCGTCTTGCCTTGAAGAGATTATCAACAAGTAATCTCTTTTGTCATAGCGTTGCAAAGATCATTGTCTTGTAATCTTCGTCTTGGCTCCTTGAGAATATGAGAGTCGTCAGATTGTAACTCCCGATGTTGATTGTGAAGGCTGTTGAACCTTGGCGTTTTGATGTTGAAACGCGGGGTTCGACCCTGGCGTTTTGATGTTGAAACACGGGGAGGACCTCCGCGTCTTGCCTCTGTCATAGCGTTGCAAAGTAATCTCTTTTTGTCATAGCGTTGCAAAGATCATTGTCTTGTAAGATTTTTAGACAGCCTACAGAACCCCCTCCAAAGTTTTCGAAAGTTCGCGGTTGACTGGGACGAATTTTCGGAATACTTTGGATCTTCACTCTGATCTTAGAGCTGTTGATTCCTTGTCGAAAAGAATTTGTTCTCTGCACTCGCTTCGAAGGCATCTTGGTTGAAGGGATTTGCACGTAGGACCTGTGTGAAGGTATGCGCCATAATCCTGCTTCTAGAATGTGGGGGTGGACCCTGCATTTTGAACTTGAGATGCGGGT
>NC_033800.1:153223-161409 GCF_001876935.1 Asparagus officinalis | reverse complement strand
AAAGAATTAACAAGTTCATTGGGGGGTTGACTGTTAGAGGTGTTATGTTAACCTAACAGTATTTTATGGACCTATCGTTCAATTGAAAAGAGTCGATAAGTTGATTTTTTGTCAGAGGTGTAGTGTTAACGTGACAGGATGTGTGTTGCGATTGGAGCAACTTTGTGGACTTATCATCCTATTGATGAGGATTGATAAGTGGGTTTTGTCAGAGGTTTAGTGTTAACGTGACAGTATGTGTGTTGCGATTGGAGCAACTTTGTGGACTTATCATCCTATTGACGAGGATTGATAAGTGAATTTGTCAGAGGTTTAGTGTTAACGTGACAGGATGTGTGTTGCGATTGGAGCAACTTTGTGGACTTATCATCCTATTGACGAGGATTGATAAGTGGGTTTTGTCAGAGGTTTAGTGTTAACGTGACAGGATGTGTGTTGCGATTGGAGCAACTTTGTGGACTTATCATCCTATTGACGAGGATTGATAAGTGGATTTTGTCAGAGGTTTAGTGTTAACGTGACAGGGATGTGTTGCGATCAGAGCAACTTTTTGGACTTATCATCCTATTGACGAGGATTGATAAGTGGGTTTTGTCAGAGGTTTAGTGTTAACGTGACAGGATGTGTGTTGCGATTGGAGCAACTTTGTGGACTTATCATCCGATTGAAGATGATTGATAAGTATGTTTTGTCAGAGGTTTAGTGTTAACGTGACAGGGATGTGTTGCGATCAGAGCAACTTTTTGGACTTATCATCCTATTGACGAGGATTGATAAGTGGGTTTTGTCAGAGGTTTAGTATTAACGTGACAGGAATTGTGTTACGATTAGAGCAACTTTGTGGACTTATCATCCTATTGACGAGGATTGATAAGTGGATTTGTCAGAGGTTTGGTGTTAATGTGACAGGATTGTGTACTTGTGATTTGAACAAAGGTTTTGGGAATTAGCGTCTCGCTGGGGAGACTTGCTAGGTGAGTTTATCATCAGGAACAATGAGTTTTGATACCTGTGATTTGAATTTGATTTTGAAGACTTAGTGTCTTGCTGGGGAAGATTGCGATTTGTTAACGTGACAAGAGAATGTGTACTTGTGATTTGCACAAGGTTTTGGGAATTAGCGTCTCGCTGGGGAGACTTGCTAGGTGAGTTTATCATCAGGAACAATGAGTTTTGATACCTGTGATTTGAATTTGATTTTGAAGACTTAGTGTCTTGCTGGGGAAGATTGCGATTTGAGCAATTTTGAGGACTTATAATCCTATTGTGCATACTCTATGGGGATGATGATCGTCAGAAGTGTAATGTTAACTTGACGATGTGAAGGATTCGTTACTCTTAATCCAATGGATTCCAAGTAACCAACCCCCAGTCTTAATTAAGACTTGGCAGGGGAATAAAAAGAGGTAGACAAGGCACATCACCTAGTGGGGCACTATCCATGAAGTCGGAATAGAGGCACCTCACCTGGTAGGTCATTATCTGATGAGTTTGGCTATCAGAGGTAACTGTTAACGTGATAGTTTTGTGGACCCGCCATCCTACTTGAAGAGGATTGGTGGGGGGGTTTGGAGGAAAAGGACTATCAGAGGTGACGGTTAACGTGATAGTTTTGGTGGACCCACCATCCTACTTGAAGAGGATTGGTGGGAAAATTTGGAGAAAATAGACTATCAGAGGTATCTGTTAACGTGATAGTTTTGGTGGAGGGAATGGACTATCAGAGGTAATCATTAACGTGATAGTTTTGATAGACCCGCCATCCTATTTGAAGAGGATTGGTGGGGGAATTTAGAGAAAGCAGACTATCAGAGGTGATCATTAACTTGATAGTTTTAGCGGACCTGCCATCCTATTGAAGCAGATTGACAAGTTGATGGTCGTGATAGTTTTGGTAGATTTTGTGGTTGACATAGGTATTCTATTAAACATAACAACTCAGAAAATTTATTACTCTGAATCCAATGAAATACAAATAAATCAACCCCCAGTCTTGAATAAGTACGGGGAATAGGAGCAGACATGGCACATCGCCTAATGGGCCACTATCTAACGAGCTTGACTATCAGAGGTAATTGTTAACGTGATAGTTATTGGAGACCCGACATCCTACTGAAGAGGATTAGCTTCAGTGGTCGTAGTATCTTCCGGTTCTGATTGGGAAGAATGAGCTTGGTCCGATTGCTCAGGAGAAGATTGGGCTTGGTCCGATTGCTCGGGCTGATCTTGCCCACTTTGTTCTTCAGCTTTGATCCTGGCAATAATCTTCTGAGCCTGTTCGCCTTGAGAGATCAGTTGTCTCCAAGAACGACATTCTGCAACCCCTATTCGAGCTAGGATGTTGGTCTGCAGGTTGTGTCGACAGGTCTCTACTAAGGTAGACTGTGTCATACCTGACGAACACCGGAGAGCCATGGTTCGGAACCTTTTAACGAAGGCTTTGACGGACTCCCTCTTCTTCTGCTTAGTGGCGAGAAGGGTATGGATGGAGACTTCTGTATCCTCTTCAAAAAATCTTGACAGGAAGAGTCTCTCTAAATCTGCCCACCTTTGGATACATCCGGCAGGTAGTTTCCTGAACCATTCAAAGGCAACTCCCTTAAGGGTGCCAATGAACAATCGAGCCAGTATGGCATCGTTTGATATTACATTCCCAGTCTGTGACTTGAAATGATAGATATGTTGGTTCGGTGATCCCGTGCCGTCAAAAGCTTGTAGCGTCGGGACTTCAAATTTTGGAGGATAAGGGGCTGCGTCCCATTCGGCAGGGTAGGGCCTGACAACTCCCTCATCTTGGAGCTCGCTTCTGTTAGCAATGACATTGAGGCGGGCTTCCAATTCCTCGATTTTAGCCGACTGAGGATTTTGCTCATACTCCGTCTCTCTTCCTTCATCAGAGGAAGATTCCAGGTTGTGGGCTTCTTGGTCAGAAGCCGTGTCATCAACCATTTTTCCCTTCCCTTTGCTTGTGTGAGGTCGGGACGAAGACGTTCTTTCCCTTCGGGAAGATTCTTGCCTGAGTGGCGAATCTGTCTTCTGAGATTTGGCCTTGTCTGCGACGAGTTGAGTCAACAGGGCCAGGAGTTCATTGATGGCCTCTTGCTGAGATTTGAGCATGGCCTCCTGCTCATCAAGTCTCTTCGCGAGATCTTCATGGTTTCCCGTCATATAAGCGTAGCTCTCATGTTCAACAAAAGAGCTTGATGACTGGGACTCTGCAATGGCTGAGTGTTCATCATTGGAATTGGTTCCCCTGGCTAAACTCCGATAGTTGACAGGGGGAATGGCTCCTGTTCGCGTCCGAGTATGTTGATAAACTCCATCAGACTTATTCAGGAAGTCTTTCAAGCCAGGAGACTGATCGTTCTCTGACTCATCGGAACTAGGAACTGATGATCTCCCTCTGCCGATCATGTTAGAAGTGACTCTAAGGTATTCATCCTCAGAAGTCTTCTTCTTGTGTGAACGCCGTCGTTGGTTGGGTAAAGCAACTTTCGTAAATTGGTTGAACACCAGCAGTTGGGCCGCATATGAGCAGCATTGGCGTCCCGAGAGGACCGTAGGAATCATTTGTTCACATTGAAATGAACGAATGACTTGTTGCATCGATCTTTCTCTCGATGTGAACTCTCTCGAATCTGTTATAAAGATTCGAGGAGAATTACTCACTGATTGTGAGGTTTGAACTGGAACCCCCAGTCCATGATTGGACAGGACTGGCTCTTGGTGAATATGGATCTGGTTAAGATGCCTTGAATCCATAAACTTCTTATATCCGCCCCTCAACCTAGTCGTGCTACGCAGAGTATTCGGGGGTCTCACTGCCCGGTCAGCGAGCCGGGGGTCCAGGGGGCGGCGCGCCCCTGGCCAGGGGGTCCGGGGGGATGGAATACCCCCCGGCGGGGTTCGGGGCAGCGCCCCGAAGCTCCACGATATACACCAGGCGCGGTATTGGATTTGGAACTTGGGACGCGAGGGTCGCGTTTGGCATTTGAAACGCGAAGGTCGCGTTCGGCACTTGAAACGCGTTTTGGTTTGGCGACATGAGGGTCGCGTTCTTCATTGTCGACGCGAGGGTCGAGTTTTGACTGGGAAACGCGAAGTTGAAGTTCGCGTTCAATGTAGACTTGAGGTCCGCGTTTTGGAAGTAAAACGCGCCATTGAGGGCCGCGTTCAATCTGGTTCTCGCGAAGCTCATGTTCGGGCTCAGGGTCGCGTTTGGGCTCACGAACGCGAAGTTCGCGTTGGTTGGAGAATCGACTTTCTCGAAGTTGTGCTCGTCGCTGAGACCTTCTTCTTCGACGAGCAGCGTTCTTCTTGGCCTGTTTCAAGGCTTTTGCAGCAACGTCGTTGACGTTTATGGAGCTGGTCTCCTCTATAGGCCGTTTATGGCCTGTAGCACGTCGTGCTGACGCGGAGGTGGGATATTCAACTCGCTGTGCGAGTTCAGCAGAGGCCGAGCCCGCTCCTGGAGCGGAGGGGCTGTTCGACGAATTTGTTCTTCACGGTGGCGATGGAGTGCCTCCCCCGAATGCTTGCGTCGAGTTTGCTCTCCGTTGACGATCCGATGTCTTGATTCACTGGAACGATGTCTTCTCCTCACGATTTGACGTTGTGGAGAACTTGCGTGGCAAGTTTGAGAACTCTGAACGAGTTTAGAAGAACTCTGTAAAAGAGTTGATTTGAACCGAAGATCGGTTAATAAGCCAAGGACAGAGGCTCCCTGTTGCTGAAGTTGAAGATGATCTTCGTTGGAAGATGATGCCGATCTCCTCAAAAAACCTCTCTCCAGTGGTCGATCCAAGCCCAGAAAATCCAACCGAAAAAGGAGCGCTTGAACTGAATTGATCTTCAGTTATTTATAGAGGATTAAGGGGGTGAAACCGCCCCTTAAATCTCTCCTAAGTGGGGTGTAACCGCCCTCAAATCGTGTGAAACGGTTTTAGAACCGTTCAACTCATGTTGAATGAGTCAAACGCCAACGTTGGCGTTCAGGACCCTAACCTCGCGTCTTTGAATTGAGACGCGAGGTTGGGTGTTGGCTGAACACCAATGAACGCGAGGGTCACTCGCGTTTTGGCTTGTTGTAACGCGGGTTCGACCCTGGCGTTTTGACATTGTAACGCTGGTTCGACCCTAGCGTTTTGACATTATAACGCGGGTTTTAACCCTGGCGTTTTGATGTTGTAACGCGGGTTTCGACCCTGGCGTTTTGATGTTGTAACGCGGGTTTCGACCCTGGCGTTTTGATATTGTAACGCGGGTTTCGACCCTGGCGTTTTGATATTGTAACGCGGGTTTCGACCCTGGCGTTTTGATGTTGTGACGCGGGTTTCGACCCTGGCGTTTTATTGTTGACACACGGGGAGGATCACCACGTCTTGGTGTTGATATACGGGGAGGATCACCGCGTCTTGGTGTTGATATACGGGGAGGACCTCCGCGTCTTGCCTTGAAGAGATTATCAACAAGTAATCTCTTTTGTCATAGCGTTGCAAAGATCATTGTCTTGTAATCTTCATCTTGGCTCCTTGAGAATATGAGAGTCGTCAGATTATAACTCCCGATGTTGATTGTGAATGCTGTTGAACTAGAGCTCTCATCGGCTATCGTGAAGGTCGTCAGATTGTAACCTTCAGCGATCTACGTGAAAGCTTCAAATTGCAGTCTTCTGGAAGTCGTCAGATTGTAACTTCCATCATCAGTGTTTGATAGGGGATAAGCTATCTATTGTGATTTTTAGACAGCCTACAATCACCTCCTCATTGAATATGACGTCTCTGCTCTTGATGATCTTCATGTTCTTCTTATCCCACAAACGATACCTGAACTCATCAATGCCGTATTCAATGAATATACACTTCTATGACTTAGCTTCTAGCTTGTCCTTGACATGGTCACTGATATGAACATATGCCACGCAGCCAAATACTCACAAGTATGAGACATTAACCTTCTTGCCACTCCAAACCTCTTATGGAATCCTAAAATCTAATGGAATTGATGGCCCATGATTATACAGATAAGCTTCCGTATGCACCGCATCTGCCCAAAACGTCTTAGGTAGACTTGCATATAAATGCATGCTCATCGCACGCTCCGTCAATGTCCTGTTCATTCTCTCTACAACGCCGTTCTGTTGCGGCGTCCCTGGAGTAGTCATCTCTAAATGAATTCAATTTAGAGCATAGAACCTCTTGAACTCCTCCAGCTCGTATTCTCCACCATTGTCTGATCTCAAACACTTCACCTTCAGATTTATCTCGTTCTTCACCATGGCTTTCCACTTCTTGAAGATCCTGAACACCTCTGACTTGTGCTTCATGAAGTATACACACACCTTCCTCGAGTGATCATCGATAAATATGACATAGTATATCGAACCGCCAAGAAAAGACATGCTAGTTGGACCTCATACATCTGTATGAACAAGCTCTAACTTCTGAGCTTTAGGTGGTCTTTCGGTTTTCTGAAAGCTAGCCCTCTTCTGCTTCCCGTAGATACAGTCTTCACAAACACCAACTTCCACTAAATCGATATCGGTTAGCTTTTCCTGTGATCATAAAATCTTCATACCCTTCTCACTCATGTGTTCTAGCCTATTGTACCACAGATCTGTACACTCATTACCAGCTGCAATTATGAGGGTGTCACTCGCATGTGAAGTGAAGTACAAAGTTCCCGTTTTGTTGCCACGGGTAACCACCATAGTACCATTAGAGATTTTTCATGAATCATCTGTGAATGTTGAAACATAGCCTTCCGCTCCAAGATAGCCAACCAAAACAAGATTCCTCTTCAGCTTCGGTACATGTCTGACGTTCTTCAGATTCCACTTAGAACCCTTCATCTGAATCTATATATCGCCTCTTCCAACAATACTGTAAGGCTCGTTGTCCCCCAAGTACACTTTCCCAAAGTCCCATGCTACATAGTTCTGAAAAAGCTTCTAATTAGTAGTGACGTGGAATGAGGCTCCTGAGTCTATATACCAAGAATCAGAATCGCTATCCATAGCAAGGATCAAGGCATCTTGCACGATATGAGCCTCCTGCTTATTCATATCTTTCTTCTGTGCTTTCTAGACTGAAGACATATGACCCTCCTGACCGTAGTTCTAACACTTCCCTTTGATAGGCCTAACCTTCAAGTTCGACCTCTTTTTTTTGACTTTGACCGATTCCTATTCTAGTTACCCTTCTTCTAGCTTCGGTCTCTCTGCTCGAGATTTAGGACAGAACCTGAACCTTCTAATTCAGACAATTTCGTTCTAACCTCCTCGGATAGAATCATTCTAATAACCTCGCTCAGCTTCAACTTCTCCTTCCTCGCCAAGTTGCTAATTGCGGTCACGCAACTCGCCCAACTATCCGGCAACTATGATAGAATCAATAGGGCCTGCACTTCGTCATCAAACGTGATGTCCACGAAGATAAGTTAATAAAAAATCGTGTTAAACTCACTGAGGTGCATCGTGAAGAAGCATCCTTCTGCCATCTTGAGGTTGAAGAGCGTTTTGACGAGGTACACCTTGTTTGCGGCTGACAGTTGCTCGTACATTTTCGCGAGCGCTTCCATAAGCCTTATCGTCGTCTTCTCCTTTAATATATTGTGGGTGACTGATTTGGTGAGTGACAACCGGATTTGACCTAGAACATTCCTATTCGGTATTTCTCAGTCCTCGTCTGATTCCTCCATCTTCTTTCCCTTAGCCTTGCCCATCAACGGATGATAAAGATCCTTCTGGTACAGATAGTCCTTAATCTGCGACTTCCGATATGCGAAGCCTGACCCGTCAAATTTCTCGATCTTTGATTTGCTTTCCTCTGCTATGGTTCTCGCACAAATCTCCTGAACGAAGCTCTGATACTAGTTGTTGGGGATTCTAAACAATCAATCGAACCTGTACCCTTTTGGATCTTGTGCTAAGAGTTTAACAAGTAGGAAAATCACCGCAAATAAAAGAAAAATTATAGGAAAGATAAACTAGAAGGAACACGTACACCAGATTTAACACGGTTCTACAACGCGCCTACGTCTTCGGAGCCACACCATACAATTTTTTGATTAATTGAAGAAGATTACAATGCCCACAATTGGCCCCTCTTTCTAAGATTTCTAATCTCAAAGAGCTATCAAATCCCCTCTTTTTTCGTGTTCTCTGAACCCTAGCATAATCCTAAAAA